>NC_034183.2:1285000-1522411 GCF_002021735.2 Oncorhynchus kisutch
ATCGTCTCTATTCATTTGGAAGCTATATTTAAGTGACATTTGGGAGTAAAGACCACACCTTAAAACACCTTCCCTCTCCCATTAACGTCAGTATTATACACACCTGGCATGGTACACCAGGTGAGCGGGAGCACTAATTAAGGTTATACGACAGTTAGTATGATAACAAAGGGAAAGGGTAACCTAGGGTCCATACAAATAGTACAGTTTACCACCTGGTTCACTGATAAAATACAGGTGGAGAGAAAGCACGAATTAGGAAGAGAATGTGTGTTTCATTTCATCTCGTTTTAGATCAGCAAAGGTGTAGGGAAGAAATAAGCAGATTAAGTCTAAATGAGATATTAATTATTTTATTTTATTTTATTTTACCTTTATTTAACCAGGTAGGCAAGTTGAGAACAAGTTCTCATTTACAATTGCGACCTGGCCAAGATAAAGCAAAGCAGTTCGACAGATAAAACGACACAGAGTTACACATGGAGTAAAAACAAACATACAGTCAATAATGCAGTATAAACAAGTCTATATACAATGTGAGCAAATGAGGTGAGAAGGGAGGTAAAGGCAAAAAAGGCCAAGATGGCAAAGTAAATACAATATAGCAAGTAAAATACTGGAATGGTAGTTTTGCAATGGAAGAATGTGCAAAGTAGAAATAAAAAAATAATGGGGTGCAAAGGAGCAAAATAAATAAATAAATTAAAATTAAATACAGTTGGGAAAGAGGTAGTTGTTTGGGCTAAATTATAGGTGGGCTATGTACAGGTGCAGTAATCTGTGAGCTGCTCTGACAGTTGGTGCTTAAAGCTAGTGAGGGAGATAAGTGTTTCCAGTTTCAGAGATTTTTGTAGTTCGTTCCAGTCATTGGCAGCAGAGAACTGGAAGGAGAGGCGGCCAAAGAAAGAATTGGTTTTGGGGGTGACTAGAGAGATATACCTGCTGGAGCGTGTGCTACAGGTGGGAGATGCTATGGTGACCAGCGAGCTGAGATAAGGGGGGACTTTACCTAGCAGTGTCTTGTAGATGACATGGAGCCAGTGGGTTTGGCGACGAGTATGAAGCGAGGGCCAGCCAACGAGAGCGTACAGGTCGCAATGGTGGGTAGTATATGGGGCTTTGGTGATAAAACGGATTGCACTGTGATAGACTGCATCCAATTTGTTGAGTAGGGTATTGGAGGCTATTTTGTAAATGACATCGCCAAAGTCGAGGATTGGTAGGATGGTCAGTTTTACAAGGGTATGTTTGGCAGCATGAGTGAAGGATGCTTTGTTGCGAAATAGGAAGCCAATTCTAGATTTAACTTTGGATTGGAGATGTTTGATATGGGTCTGGAAGGAGAGTTTACAATCTAACCAGACACCTAAGTATTTGTAGTTGTCCACGTATTCTAAGTCAGAGCCGTCCAGAGTAGTGATGTTGGACAGGCGGGTAGGTGCAGGCAGCGATCGGTTGAAGAGCATGCATTTAGTTTTACTTGCATTCAAGAGCAATTGGAGGCCACGGAAGGAGAGTTGTATGGCATTGAAGCTTGCCTGGAGGGTTGTTAACACAGTGTCCAGTAATAAACAACTTGACTGTGAAAACATTATAATTGAATAAGTAGTCAAGTACAGGAAAGAACATGACAGGTATGTGTGTTGTAAAAATGTAAAAATATTACTGTGCGTGTAAAAAAAGAAAAGAAGAAGAATGTGTAGCCTGTAAGAGAACAACAAGAGCATGTATCTTTGGCACAACTGCAGACTGATAAGGGACTACTCATAAAGCCTAGACGTAGTAGGGGAACTTCAGACATGGCCATAAAGAGAGAGAGAGAGCAGGGCACTGGAGATCTGAGGGACAGAGAGGAGTGGAGGAAGTCTATCTGTCTGTCTGTCTGTGTCACGTTCTGACCATAGTTCTGTTGTGTTTTCCTTGTTTAGTGTTGGTCAGGACGTGAGCTGGGTGGGCATTCTATGTTGTGTGTCTAGTTTGTCTGTTTCTGTGTTTGGGCCTGATATGGTTCTCAATCAGAGGCAGGTGTTAGTCGTTGTCTCTGATTGGGAACCATATTTAGGTTGCTGGTTTTGGTCCGCCTCTCCTTCCCAGGAAGAAAGCCGTTACATTCTGTCTAAAAAAAGAACATAATATGTAGCCATAACACAGCTAAACAAATAAACGGACCCTGAACGTCCTGGTCCAGTCGATGGAACATAACTTCACAAAGAGTTTCAACACCCTGGTTTTCAGTGGGTTTTTAAATAAAATAAATATATTCACCTTTAGTCTCGTAAGAGACCAACAAGAGCGTCTGTGAATTCTCCGGTGTGTGAGTTTCCATTCTGTCAATCCAGAAATCTATGTAACACTAATAATGAATGCTATCCTAAGACTTTATAGACAAAATGACTTTATGACTGAATTTATACGGGAACTGACGTGTGTGAAAAGAAAGGTACACTGAGGGAGGTCAAAACAACGCCCCGACAACTCCTCTCCTCTTCCTGTCCTTCCTGTGAGCTGGTCGGCTAAATGCCATCGCTGGAAGGGAAGAGAAATACAACACATACAAGCTTAACATAATATGACACCATAAAAGGTGAGATTTATGCTAACTAAATACTGCTTGTATAGTGTAGTTAGTGGCGTAAATATAGGAACAGTGTGGTAAAGATGGTAATACTTGCTGTTTACTCATGGAATTTGTATTTCAGAACAAAAGATGCACCGGTGGATGATGTAGACGTTGTAGAGGGTCTCTCTGCACCGGTGGAGGTCATACCTATGGATGATGTAGACGTTGTAGAGGGTCTCTCTGCACCGGTGGAGGTTATACCTATGGATGATGTAGACGTTGTAGAGGGTCTCTGCACCGGTGGAGGTCATACCTATGGATGATGTAGACGTTGTAGAGGGTCTCTGCACCGGTGGAGGTCATACCTATGGATGATGTAGATGTTGTAGAGGGTCTCTCTGCACCGGGGGAGGTCATACCTATGGATGATGTAGACGTTGTAGAGGGTCTCTCTGCACCAGGGGAGGTCATACCTATGGATGATGTAGATGTTGTAGAGGGTCTCTGCACCGGTGGAGGTCATACCTATGGATGATGTAGACGTTGTAGAGGGTCTCTGCACCGGTGGAGGTCATACCTATCGATGATGTAGACGTTGTAGAGGGTCTCTCTGCACCAGGGGAGGTCATACCTATGGATGATGTAGACGTTGTAGAGGGTCTCTGCACCTGTGGAGGTCATACCTATGGATGATGTAGAAGTTGTAGAGGGTCTCTCTGCACCAGGGGAGGTCATACCTATGGATGATGTAGACGTTGTAGAGGGTCTCTGCACCGGTGGAGGTCATACCTATGGATGATGTAGAAGTTGTAGAGGGTCTCTCTGCACCAGGGGAGGTCATACCTATGGATGATGTAGACATTGTAGAGGGTCTCTCTGCACCAGGGGAGGTCATACCTATGGATGATGTAGACGTTGTAGAGGGTCTCTCTGCACCGGTGGAGGTCATACCTATGGATGATGTAGATGTTGTAGAGGGTCTCTGCACCGGTGGAGGTCATACCTATGGATGATGTAGACGTTGTAGAGGGTCTCTGCACCGGTGGAGGTCATACCTATCGATGATGTAGACGTTGTAGAGGGTCTCTCTGCCCCAGGGGAGGTCATACCTATGGATGATGTAGACGTTGTAGCTAGCTAACGCTAACTAGCCACATCTAGCACAAGCTCACTGCTAAACTGACCTGGCAATCCTACTATCGTGGACCCTTGTCTCCAAGCAGCATTTTTTGTGTTTATGTCCATGTAGCTGTCAGCAGTTGTGTCAAAAAGACACGGTTTTGAGGATACTGCGAAAATTATTCTCTCCTCCATGTGTTCAACCGCAGGTGACCATCTGTAAAAGGTACCTGCATCAGTACAGCAGCCCAGCTGTGTAAAAGGTACCTGCATCAGTATAGCAGCCCAGCTGTGTAAAAGGTACCTGCATCAGTATAGCTGCCCAGCTGTGTAAAAGGTACCTGCATCGATGGTTGGATTCGCGTTTATCGTTGAAGGAATGAGCGTTACACGAGGCCTGAACTCTGGAGCGGGATCGATTTGGAGGTGGAGGGTCCGTCCTGGTCTGGGGCGGTGTGTCACAGCATCATCGTACTCAGCTTGTTGTCATTGCAGGCAATCTCAACACTGTGCGTTACAGGGAAGACATCCTCCTCCCTCATGTGGTACCCTTCCCTCAGGCTCATCCTGACATGACCCTCCAGCATGAAAATGCCACCAGCCATACTGCTCGTTCTATGCCTGATTTCCTGCAAGACAGGAATGTCAGTGTTCTGCCATGGCCAGCGAAGAGCCCGGATCTCAATCCCATTGAGCACATCTGGGACCTGTTGGATCGGAGGGTGAGGGCTAGGGCCATTCCCCCCAGAAATGTCCAGGAACTTGCAGGTCCCTTGGTGGAAGAGTGGGGTAACATCTCACAGCAAGAACTGGCAAATCTAGTAGTGCAGTCCATGAGGAGGAGATGCACTGCAGTACTTAATCTCTTGTGTGGCCACCAGCTGCATTGACTGTTACTTTTGATTTTGAACTCCCCCCTTGTTCAGGGACACCTCATTCCATTGCTGTTAGTCACATGTCTGTGGAACTTGTTCAGTTTTTATGTGGTTGAATCTTATATTTTACAAATATTTATACATGGAAGAATTGTTGAAGCTCTGGTGAACTCCATGCCCAAGAGGGTTAAGGCAGTGCTGGAAAATGATGGTGGCCACACAAAATATTGACACTTTAGGCCCAATTTGGACATTTTCCCTTAGGGGTGTACTCACTTTTGTTGCCAGCGGTTTAGACATTAATGGCTGTGTGTTGAGTTATTTTGAGGGGACAGCAAATTTACACTGTTATACAAGCTGTACACTCACTACTTTACATTGTAGCAAAGTGTAATTTCTTCAGTGTTGTCACATGAAAAGATATACTCAAATATTTACAAAAATGTGAGGGGTGTACTCACTTTTGGGATATACTGTATATACTACATGAACTCCGTATATAAACTCCATATACTCCGTATATAAACTCCATATACTCCGTATATAAACTCCATATATAAACTCCGTATATAAACCCCATATATAAACTCCATATATAAACTCCATATATAAACCCCATGTATAAACCCCATATATAAACTCCATGTATAAACTCCATATATAAACCCCATGTATAAACCCCGTATATAAACTCCATGTATAAACTCCATGTATAAACTCCATATATAAACTCCATGTATAAACTCCATATATAAACCCCATATACTGTATAAACTCCATATATAAACTCCATATATAAACTCCATATATAAACCCCATGTATAAACCCCGTATATAAACTCCATGTATAAACTCCATATATAAACTCCATATATAAACTCCATGTATAAACTCCGTATATAAACTCCATGTATAAACTCCATATATAAACCCCATGTATAAACCCCATATATAAACTCCGTATATAAACTCCATATATAAACTCCATGTATAAACTCCATGTATAAACTCCATGTATAAACTCCATATATAAACCCCATATACTGTATAAACCCCGTATATAAACTCCATGTATAAACTCCATATATAAACTCCATATATAAACTCCATGTATAAACTCCGTATATAAACTCCATGTATAAACTCCATATATAAACCCCATGTATAAACCCCATATATAAACTCCGTATATAAACTCCATATATAAACTCCATGTATAAACTCCGTATATAAACTCCATATATAAACTCCGTATATAAACTCCATGTATAAACTCCATGTATAAACTCCATATACTCCGTATATAAACTCCATGTATAAACTCCATATATAAACCCCATATATAAACTCCGTATATAAACTCCATGTATAAACTCCATGTATAAACTCCATATATAAACTCCATGTATAAACTCCGTATATAAACTCCATGTATAAACTCCATATATAAACCCCTTATATAAACTCCATGTATAACTCCTTATATAAACCCCATATATAAACTCCATGTATAAACTCCGTATATAAACTCCATGTATAAACTCCATGTATAAACTCCATATATAAACTCCATGTATAAACCCCTTATATAAACTCCATGTATAACTCCTTATATAAACCCCATATATAAACTCCATGTATAAACTCCATATATAACTCCTTATATAAACTCCATGTATAAACTCCATATATAACTCCTTATATAAACTCCATGTATAAACCCCATGTATAAACCCCATGTATAAACCCCATGTATAAACCCCATGTATAAACCCCATATATAAACTCCATGTATAAACCCCATGTATAAACCCCATGTATAAACCCCATGTATAAACCCCATATATAAACTCCAAATATAAACTCCATATATAAACCCCATATATAAACTCCATATACTGTATAAACTCCATGTATAAACCCCATGTATAAACTCCATGTATAAACCCCATGTATAAACTCCATGTATAAACCCCATGTATAAACCCCATGTATAAACCCCATGTATAAACCCCATGTATAAACCCCATATATAAACTCCATGTATAAACCCCATGTATAAACCCCATGTATAAACCCCATGTATAAACCCCATATATAAACTCCAAATATAAACTCCATGTATAAACTCCATGTATAAACTCCATATATAAACTCCATGTATAACTCCTTATATAAACCCCATATATAAACTCCATGTATAAACTCCATATATAACTCCTTATATAAACTCCATGTATAAACTCCATATATAACTCCTTATATAAACTCCATGTATAAACTCCATGTATAAACTCCATGTATAAACTCCATATAACTTCATATACATTTCTATTTAATCCTTAGGTACTTTAAAATGTAATTAAACTATAATATTTAATACGGAAACAAGTATGTTCAATAGGAAAGTAAAATTAGCAGGTGCGTGTTTTTCTTCGTTGCACGCACAGACTGATTTACAACTCTGACTCACCGTACTAAAACTCACAATTCTTCCTTGTTTGGGAATAAACAAGCCTGAAACCTGCTGCCACCTAGTGGAAGCCGCAGGAATTGCATATGACCCATAGCTTTCCATTGTAAGAGCATGGGCTCAGAAAAAAACAACAATTCTGGCTGGTTTTTCTTTGGAATTTTCTCCTACCATATCAACTGTGTTATAGTCTCATACATAATTTGAACATTTCTACAAACTTCAAGGTGTTTTCCATCCAACATTTTCAAAGTCAGCTATGAATTCAAACTGTACAAATGTACCTTTACAGAAATGCACGAAAGGACATTCCCGTTTCTAGCTGTGACTCTACGGGTGTCCCTATACCGGGACAGTTGGCTGCGCTATTGTGAAGTCTTATATGTGCAGAAAGCTTCAATTCTTGTTAATCTACCTGCACTGTCCAATTTACAGTAGCTATTACAGTGAAATAATACCATGCTGTTGTTTGAGGAGAGTGCATAACAACAAACAACGTATCACGGCAACTGGTTTGATACATTCACCTCTGAAGGTCAATAATGTACCTACATTCAGTAATCTGGCTCTGATTTGTCATCCTGAGGGTCTCGGAGATAAAATGTAGCATAGTTTTGTTTGATAAAATCTATTTTTATATTCAAATGTAGAAACTGGGTTCTACAGTTTGAACCCCTGCTGTCTCTGGCTCCACACCCACCCATCCGGCCATCTAGTTCTGGGAAGGTTAGTGTATAAGCTAATGATCCATAATGTATGACATTCCTGGGACTGTGTAAACTTACATTTTGTATTACCATATCACTTTGTATGTTCTCTATAGTTATGTACTTGAAAATGTATCAATTGACCAATTCAGCACATTTGGCAAGCAAACTTGATACAAAATATTGCCCAGCATTGTCATGCTTCACTGGATCAATCTGAAACTTTGCACACACTGCTGCCATCTAGTGGCCAACATCTAAATCATTACTGCCTTTCTCTTGCATTTCAAAGAGGATGAAAAAAAAGAGACGTTTTGATCGTTGTATTATCTTTTACCAGATCTAATGTGTTATATTCTCCTACATTAATTTCACGTTTCCACAAACTTCAAACTGTTTCCTTTCAAATGATATCAAGAATATGCATATCCTTGATTCAGGTCCTGAGCTACAGGAAGTTATATTTGGGTATGTAATTTTAGGAGAAAATGGATATTAAGGGTGTGATCACTATATTTGTAATATTGGACTTAACCAATCATAACTAGGGTACTAAGTCGGCCTAATGAACTAATATCCCCCAAATAATTAGAATCATAGGAATCACTTCAAGCATTAGGCCTTTGGACTGGTGTAAAACAGACCACACATCCACACCACCCTTACTGACTGGTGTTAGACACAGTACCACACCACCCTTACTGACTGGTGTTAGACACAGTACCACACCACCCTTACTGACTGGTGTTAGACACAGTACCACACCACCACTACTGACTGGTGTTAGACACAGTACCACATCACCCTTACTGACTGGTGTTAGACACAGTACCACACCACCCTTACTGACTGGTGTTAGACACAGTACCACACCACCACTACTGACTGGTGTTAGACACAGTACCACACCACCCTTACTGACTGGTGTTAGACACAGTACCACACCACCCTTACTGACTGGTGTTAGACACAGTACCACACCACCCTTACTGACTGGTGTTAGACACAGTACCACACCACCCTTACTGACTGGTGTTAGACACAGTACCACACCACCACTACTGACTGGTGTTAGACACAGTACCACATCACCCTTACTGACTGGTGTTAGACACAGTACCACACCACCCTTACTGACTGGTGTAAAACAGACCACACATCCACACCGCCCTTACTGACTGGTGTTAGACACAGTACCACACCACCCTTACTGACTGGTGTTAGACGCAGTACCACACCACCCTTACTGACTGGTGTTAGACACAGTACCACACCACCCTTACTGACTGGTGTTAGACGCAGTACCTCACCACCCTTACTGACTGGTGTTAGACACAGTACCACACCACCCTTACTGACTGGTGTCAGACACAGTACAACACCAGCATTACTGACTGGTGTTAGACCCAGTACCACACCACCCTTACTGACTGATGGTAGACCCAGTACCACACCACCCTTACTGACTGGTGTCAGACACAGTACCACACCACCCTTACTGACTGGTGTTAGACAGAGTACCACACCACCCTTACTGACTGGTGTCAGACACAGTACCACACTACCCTTACTGACTGGTGTTAGACACAGTACCACACCATCCTTACTGATTGGTGTTAGACACAGTACCATACCACCCTTACTGACTGGTGTTAGAAGCAGTACCACACCACCCGTTCTGACTGGTGTTAGACACAGTACCACACCACCCTTACTGACTGGTGTTAGACACAGTACCACACCACCCTTACTGACTGGTGTTAGACACAGTACCACACCACCCTTACTGACTGGTGTTAGACACATTACCACATCACCCTTACTGACTGGTGTCAGACACAGTACCACACCACCCTTACTGACTGGTGTTAGACACAGTACCACACCACCCTTACTGACTGGTGTTAGACACAGTACCACACCACCCTTACTGACTGGTGTTAGACACAGTACCACACCACCCTTACTGACTGGTGTTAGCCACAGTACCACACAGTGGTATAGTACTACTATAGTGAGTGTATTGTATAGTACTACTGTGGGTAGTGTATTGTATAGTACTACTGTGGGGATTGTATTGTATAGTACTACTCTGGGGTGTGTATTGTACAGTACTACTGTGGGGTGTGTATGGTATAGTGCTACTGTGGGGAGTGTATTGTGTAGTACTACTGTGGGGTGTGTATGGTATAGTACTACTGTGGGGAGTGTATTGTATAGTACTACTGTGGGTAGTGTATTGTGTAGTACTACTGTGGGGTGTGTATTGTATAGTACTACTGTGGGGTGTGTATGGTATAGTGCCACTGTGGGGAGTGTATTGCACAGTACTACTGTGGGTAGTGTATGGTATAGTGCTACTGTAGGGTGTGTATTGTATAGTACTACTGTGGGGTGTGTATGGTATAGTACTACTGTGGGGTGTGTATTGTATAGTACTACTGTGGGGTGTGTATGGTATAGTGCTACTGTGGGGTGTGTATTGTATAGTACTACTGTGGGGTGTGTATGGTATAGTGCTACTGTGGGGTGTGTATTGTATAGTACTACTGTGGGGTGTGTATGGTATAGTGCTACTGTGGGGTGTGTATTGTATAGTACTACTGTGGGGAGTGTATTGTATAGTACTACAGCGGGGAGTGTATTGTATAGTACTACTGTGGGGAGTGTTTTGTATAGTACTACTGTGGGGAGTGTATTGTATAGTACTACTGTGGGGAGTGTATTGTATAATACTACTGTGTTGAGCAGGGAGTGTATTGTACAGTACTACTGTGGGGGGTGTATTGTATAGTACTACTGTGGGGAGTGAATGGTATAGCACTACTACAGTGAGTGTATTGTATAGTACTACTGTGGGTAGTGTATTGTGTAGTACTACTGTGGGGAGTGTATTGTATAGTACTAATGTGGGGAGTGTATTGTATAGTACTACTGTGTTGAGCAGGGAGTGTATTGTACAGTACTACTGTGGGGGGTGTATTGTATAGTACTACTGTGGGGAGTGTATTGTATAATACTACTGTGTTGAGCAGGGAGTGTATTGTACAGTACTACTGTGGGGGGTGTATTGTATAGTACTACTGTGGGGAGTGAATGGTATAGCACTACTACAGTGAGTGTATTGTAGGGTACTACTGTGGGGAGTGTATGGTATAGTACTACTATAGTGAGTGTATTGTATAGTACTACTGTGGGTAGTGTATTGTGTAGTACTACTGTGGGGAGTGTATTGTATAGTACTACTGTGGGGAGTGTATTGTATAGTACTACAGCGGGGAGTGTATTGTATAGTACTACTGTGGGGAGTGTTTTGTATAGTACTACTGTGGGGAGTGTATTGTATAGTACTACTGTGGGGAGTGTATTGTATAATACTACTGTGTTGAGCAGGGAGTGTATTGTACAGTACTACTGTGGGGGGTGTATTGTATAGTACTACTGTGGGGAGTGAATGGTATAGCACTACTACAGTGAGTGTATTGTATAGTACTACTGTGGGTAGTGTATTGTGTAGTACTACTGTGGGGAGTGTATTGTATAGTACTAATGTGGGGAGTGTATTGTATAGTACTACTGTGTTGAGCAGGGAGTGTATTGTACAGTAGTACTGTGGGGGGTGTATGGTATAGCACTACTACAGTGAGTGTATTGTATAGTACTACTGTGGGTAGTGTATTGTGTAGTACTACTGTGGGGAGGTTATTGTATAGTACTACTGTGGGGAGTGTATTGTTTAGTACTACTGTGGGGAGTGTATTGTATAGTACCACTGTGTTGAGTAGTGAGTGTATTGTATAGTACTACTGTGAGAGTGTATTGTATAGAACTACTGTGGGTTGTGTATTGTATAGCACTACAGTGTTGAGTAGTGAGTGTATAGTATAGTACTACTGTGGGGAGTGTATTGTATAGTACCACTGTGTTGAGTAGTGAGTGTATTGTATAGTACTACTGTGAGAGTGTATTGTATAGAACTACTGTGGGTTGTGTATTGTATAGTACTACTGTGGGAGTGTATTGTATAGTACTACTGTGGGGAGTGTATTGTATAGTACCCCTGTGTTGAGTAGTGAGTGTATTGTATAGTACTACTGTGGGAGTGTATTGTATAGAACTACTGTGGGTTGTGTATTGTATAGTACCACTGTGGGAAGTGTATTGTATGGTACAACTGTGTTGAGTAGTGCTTATATTGTATAGTACTCCTGTGGGGAGTGTATTGTATAGTGGTACTGTGGGGAGTGTATTGTATAGTACTACTGTTTTGTGTGTATTGTATAGTACTACTGTTGGGTGTGTATTGTGTAGTACTACTGTGGAGAGTGTATTGTATAGTACTACTGTGTTGAGAGTGTAGTATAGTACTACTGCAGGGTGTTTATTGTATAGTACTACTGTGGGGTGTGTATTGTATTGTACTACTATGGGGTGTGTATTGTATAGTACTACTGTGGGGAGTATATTGTATAGTACTACTGTGTTGAGTAGTGAATGTATTGTATAGTACTACTGTGGGGTGTGTATTGTGTTGTACTACTGTGGGGAGTGTATTGTATAGTACTACTGTGGGGTGTGTATTGAATAGTACTACTGTGTTGAGAGTATGGTATAGTACTACTGTGGGGTGTGTATGGTATAATACTACTGAGGGGAGTGTATGGTATACTTCTACTCTGGGGTGTGTATTGTATGGTACTATTGTGGGGATTGTATGGTATAGTACTACTGTGGGGAGTGCATTGTATAGTACTAATGTGTGGAGTGTATAGTATAGTACTACTGTGGGGAGTGTGTTGTATAGTACCACTGTGTTGACTAGTGAGTGTACTGTTTAGTCCTAATGTGTGGAGTGTATAGTATAGTACTACTGTGTAGAGTGTATAGTATAGTACTACTGTTTCGTGTGTATTGTATAGTACTACTGTTAGGTATGTATTGTGTAGTACTACTGTGGAGAGTGTATTGTATAGTACTACTGTGTTGAGCATGGAGTGTATTGTACAGTACTACTGTGGGGGGTGTATGGTATAGTACAACTGTGTTGAGTTGGGAGTGTATTGTATAGTACTACTGTGGTGAGAGTATTGTATAGTACTACCGTGTTGAGTAGTGAGTGTATTATATAGTACTACTCTGGGGGGTGTATTGTATAGTACTACTGTGTTGAGTACTGTGTCGTTGTTCTTCTGTGGGCATTGTATGGTGCAGTACTCTTGATAGACACTAGATGGGATATGGTGATAAGTTAGCTGTCTAGGCATGTCTTTGGAGGGAGTCACGGCAGTGACTTTCTTCAGTTGTTTGCTGATGTTGTCCGGGGCTCATGTATATTGCAACAACGCATAATATAGGAAAAAGATTGGATGGTAGGAAAAATATAGGATGTTTCTTATATACAGAGACAAATATAGGATGTTTCTTATATACAGAGACAAATATAGGATGTTTCTTATATACAGAGACAAATATAGGATGTTTCTTATATACAGAGACAAATATAGGATGTTTCTTATATACAGAGACAAATATAGGATGTTTCTTATATACAGAGACAAATATAGGATGTTTCTTATATACAGAGACAAATATAGGATGTATCCAACAGTTGTCCGGAATCCAACCCCTCTTTTCAGGTAGATGATTTGAAATGAAATGTTACTTGCTATTGAAGGGGAAACTGATTTTCTTTGTCTTAGATGGGCAAGATGCATTATGGGAGCAGGGTGAGGATGGTCAACAGGCCTATAGTTTTCTGTTGTCCCTTTTTCCATCCAACTTACTTTTTCAGTCATTAAAAGAAAAATATTGATAAATAAATATTTTCCAATGAATGAATTAGCCCAATGCCTGCTTGTTATAGTTTTAATAATACAATGTACTATCCCTGTGGCCTTATATTTTCCACTGCTATTGAGGGACCTCACATCTTCCTGTTCTGTCATTCTGTTTTTCTATTTAGCTTTCATCCAAATAGGCCAACGGCAATACAGCTATTCACGTATATTTAGATCCCAATCTGAACAATGCGCAATTTATAGTTCTGACCAAAAACTCGTCATATTCTGTTGTATGGGTCATCTCTCTAGACCTGTTACGGGAAAAAGCAACACTGACGAGAATGGGGTCAGAGATAAGTTTAGGTTGACATAACAATGAATTAAACATTAGTATCTAAATTATTGATATTCTTTGGGGGTGGCAGGCGAACACGGAGCCTTTATGTCTCTTAATCCATGACTGATGAAAGGATGGGAGAGGCTGTCTGCGCGTTCACAAACCCTCCCATCGCTCTGTTACTGACCGCGGGAGCGCGCAGTGGACCGCTCGTCCTCTCAGTCACTTGCAAGAGGGAAACAGCCTCCGGAACGCACCGCATCATCCTACAGAGAGAAAACATGTTTCCTCCACGGCCAACCTTCACCGTTATCACCGTGGAGAAAAGTCCCATTAAAGGATTTACTATGGAAGACGTTAGTTGTTTCGACCACTAATCTGTGTTAAAAAGAGGATAATATCCAAGGTACCCTGTTAGGAAAAACTGCAAGGATTGGGAATTAATATCGGACAGGTAAGGATCAAACAAGTAAACTGGAGATTATTAATTATATTACACATTATGACACAAATATTATTGTAATTATGCTGTAATGTGTGGACTATATAGATCATTATCAAATGTAAGCCTATAACATCAATCCATCCATTTGAGGTCTATAATTCCGGTTTCATAAAGTCTCATCAGGAAAAAACATCAACGTAACAGTTTTCTATATTTCACCACAATTGTTGGATACTTTGTTCAGAAGGAACTATAATTAATTGGATTAAACTCCAGAGGTTGAAATGACATCGAAAATGTATTTTAGGCGGCATCAAGCAAATCCCCGTCGCAGATCCGTTTCAGCACCAAGGACAGCTAGGCACTTCTGGTGCACTCTGCAGTTTGCGCCAAAGCTCTCTTGCAACATTAGCTGGCCTCGCTCGTTGGCACTGTTATGTGACGTTAAAAAAAATCTAACAAAACCACTTTCTCATAGTCAAGTTTGAAGACGTGAAATTGTACCTATACGAATTTATCTGAGTTCGGGAATTTGGTCGCCCTAAACCTTTATTGTAAAAATGAAGAGGTTAAATCTGTTGAATCAATCACATTAATCAACGTTGTATTTATTGTAAACTCGTTCCATAGATGTTGTTGACTGTATTTGTAATTTATCTGCAGGCTGCAGAATCCTGTGTCCCATATTCCCAGAGATATAATATGGCTGTACTCTAGTGCTGTGATGCAACAGGATGTATCAGTGCATTATGCTAAGGATTCATTCTGTGCTGAACATTATGGCTACCTTTAGATAGATAAGCAGAACAAATCATTGTCTATGATAGAGGTACATTTCCTGAAGATAGTCTGTGTGCGTGTGCTAATGAATAAATATATTTAATTATTAACATCCTTTGTCTTCTTCCCAGTTGGTGAAAATGGCGTCATGGCGGCTGGTCAGTCTCCTGGCGGTGTGGACTGTTGTGTTGGTTCTGGCTCAGTGTTGCCCAGAGCCCTGTAGCTGTCTGGATAAATACTCCCACCAGTTCGCTGACTGTGCCTACAAAGACCTGCTGTTAGTTCCCGTAGGCCTCCCCTTCAACGTCACCACCCTCTCTCTCTCCGCCAACAAGATCAAACTCCTGAAGGCCAAGAGTTTTATTAACGTCACCCAGGTGTGTTTGTGCGTGAATGTGGACCTGTGAGGCTCAGTTGGTAGAGCATGGTGCATGCAATGCCAAGGACCGTGGGTTTGATTCTCGCTGGGGCCACCCATTGTTAAAAGTGTCAGATAAATATCATATATTATATTACTGGTGTAGTGAAAGACAGATTTGAATGAATAAAGTCTTGTTCTTCAGGTGACCTCCCTATGGCTGGCCCACAATGAGATTGTGACCATGGAGAGGGACACTCTGGCCCCGCTGATTCAGCTGCGCAACCTGGACCTCAGCTACAATAAGATCATCAACTTCCCCTGGGAGGACCTGGCCAACCTCACTGCCCTTCAGCTGCTCAAGATGAACAACAACGAGATGATCAAACTCCCTAAAGATTCCTTCTCCACTCTCAAAGACCTGAGGTCCCTGAGGATCAACAACAACAGGTTCACTACCATTGTCCAGGGGACCTTCAGCTCTCTGAGCTCCATGTCTCACCTTCAGATCTACAACAACCCCTTCACCTGCTCCTGCAGTCTGGAGTGGCTGAGAGACTGGATCACGGAGTCTAAGATCTCTGTCCCGGAGCAGGACTCTATCATCTGCGAGGCCCCTGAACATCTGAAAGGGGCCCTGGTGACCAAGATGCCCAAGCTGGAATGCAAGGCCCCGACGGTGTCCATCACCTATCAGCCCAACCTGGAAAACACTGAGCTATACGAAGGGTTTATGGTGATCCTCAATTGTGATACCAAGGGCAACCCCACACCAGAGGTCAGCTGGGAGGTAATGAAGGCAGGGAACCAGAAGTTCACATTCAGTTTGCCCTCTGAGGTCAGCGAGAAAAGCGACTCACCAATCAACGATGAAACTACCAACGGCCGGTTCCTGGTCTTCCAGAACGGCACTCTGATCATCCCCCGTATCAGCAAGAAGGAGGACGGGAACTACAGCTGCTCAGCTGTCAACGACCTCGGTAAAGCAGACAGCACAGTGAAGGTAGTGGTGGCAGGCACCAAAAAACAAGCCATTAACTCCATGCTGGACACCACAGCAGATAAAATCCTCCGTCCGTCTGGTGGAAACAAGCCGGGGCCTAAGATGACCAACAACATCATCAACTGGCCCAAGTCCGACTCCGAGAAGACCAAGAACGTTCCAACTGGGTCGTCTGTTAAACACGCTGATGGCTCAGTGCAGGCTGGCGAGGGCTCAGAAGAGCTTCCATTTACCAGTAAATGTGGCATCAGCGATGGCACTCAGTACATCTCCAATCACGCATTCAACCTCAGTCTGGACCAGCTGAAGCAGTACACCTTTGATTTCGGCGTCATCGCGTTGGAAGTGTCAGAGACCGAAGCCAAAGTGCAGCTGAATCCTCTCCAGCTCCCCAACAGTAAGAACAACCTTCACCTCAGCCACAATGAGAACCTAGAGACCGTCGACAAAGAGCCTTTCAGCCTCTATCAAGGCTCAACCAAAACCCCCCTAGACATGCTCTATCTGTGTTTTAACACTGGTAACGGACACTCTGTGGTGCAGTGGTCCCGGATAGAGGAAGGGATCAACACCTATAAGTTCCAGGGCCTACAACCAGGCACTAACTACACCCTGTGTCTGACCTACGGAGGGCAGGACTGTCAGGTCCAGGTTGTCTTCACAACCAGGAAGAAGATTCCTTCTCTGTTAATCATAGTGGTGGTTAGTACCTTCCTGTTGGCGCTGGCTACAGTACCTCTGCTGGGAGCAACCTGCTGTCATCTCTTATACAAGTACCAGGGAAAGACGTATAAACTGATCATGAAGGCGGCGCAGAAGAACCCAGATCAAATGGACAAACAAATGGTCGGTGGTGATTTCGATCCCCGGGCGTCGTTTGTCGAGTTGGAAAAGAATTTTAACCCGAGTGAAATGGAAGACGGAGAGGGAGAGGACGGAGAGGACGCCGACGGGGAGGAGGTGGAGGGGAGCATGGTTACCGAGTCCATCCCAGGTTCTACGTCTAAATTCGAGGTGGGCTCTGAGTACAGCGATAGATTACCGTTGGGGGCGGAGGCGGTGAATATCTCTGAAGATGGAAACGGTAATTACAAAGAGCCGAGTCGCTGAGCAGAGCTGTGTGGTGCTACTGGGGGGAGGGGAGGGGGGGAGGGGTGGGTAAAATAGTTACTATCAACTACATTTTAAACCAAGTAACTCACCTATCGTTATTTCACGTAAATATGATAGCCCGGATGAAGGTGGATAGCTCATTTTACCTCAGAAAGTAAGCGATCAGTTATAACCCAAATAAGAGACTGTCAAAAGGAAAAGTTGTGCAGTAAAAATAATGGTATTGTATATATAAAACGTACAACATTCCTCTTACAGTAACAATACTGCAAGCACAGTTTTTTATACAGTTAAAACAGACCTCTGCTAACTGCTAAAAAGCATAAGTCATTGAGATGTCCCCTTCATGCAGGGCGTAGGCTATCCGGAAAAGTTGTGCGCTTTACGTGAGCATCAGTTTCGGAAGGTTGCGGTGCTGTACAGTACAGGCGCGCGTCTCAACGCGTACGCCTCGTTGCGTACACAGACCGTTATTTTAATTGTTCTGTGAGATTATGAGAAAGGGGAACAAATCCCTTTATGTTGTCAAGGCATGTGCTGTGTCTGGGCTCAAACCCAGGTCACTATCGACTGATGTTGTTTAATGTAATGTGGGGCTCTTCGAGTTAAGTGTGACTTAAAAAAAACAACAACGGGTGCTTGTTATCCGTCTGTCTTTTTTTCAACGATTCTATACGTGTCCATCCACGGCATGTCACACAGACGACGTATTTTCTTCATGTGTGGTTTTAATTAGCGTAGACTATAGGACTTTAGATATTCTCAATGTCGACATGTGATGTAAAAACCCAGTACAATTGAACGATTCTCTTTTTTTATTAAAGTATAGCTAAATGATCCCGTCTACAGTATAATTAACTGAGGCGTCAAGGAGCGTCTCGTTGCTGTGAGTGTCCTGTCGTTTTATGCATAGTGAGTTTTTTGGTGAGCTATACTGTTCGGACGTTGTTGTACAAATATCCCCCGACCTTTCAAGATTTTTGATATGATTTTATGTACGTGAAATTAATAAAATATCCCAAAACAATTTTTAAATTCTCCTATTTCCTGTCATTGAGTCAGAAAAATGTTTTCAACTTCATTTTAACTCGACGGGGTAAGGTTTGGTACTTGTATGACTATACACTGCTGTGAATTAAACAATAAAATTATGTTTATATAGGGATTGGGCGTTGGCCGTGATTTGTAGTGACCGCCTGTTAGCGGTCTATCCACCTAAAGCTTGTTTAGAATTATAGGAAAGTACGGAAACATTGTCTATGATTGTTATATTTCTTACGGATAATTACTGCGTTATGGCGAGAACAAATGTATTTGTTGGATAAGCGTAGCAAACGGTTCAAAATTGTACGATACTGGACTGCTTTATTTTCTCTTCAATTGTAAAGAAAAAGAAAGTGATTGGACACAAATAGCCTTTTGAATATAGCCTTTATTTATGGACAGAATGATATACCTACCTCGTTGTGAATCAACATAATATAGCGCTGCATTTTGACCAAAGTCACTTCTCACTGCCGCATCCCGGGAAATGGACTGACCGCAGAATAACTTCGGAGCGCCACACTTCCCTTTCTTCTTATGGTAGGCTATGAAGCTTACACAACCACACCAAGTATTCGTATTACTATTCTCTGTGAATTTATATCAGTAATGTTTTCTTTCCCGATTACATACAATCACATTCATTCCGCATGATTGATTCGTTAATAGCCTATATTGAAATGTTATAAAGATAGGCTACGAACAGGTGCGTAATTGTTCACATAAACATCACCATACGGGGGGGAAAAATATTTGAAAACATCAGTATATATTGCTAATAATTTACTAAAATATATTTACTATCGAAAGTTTCCTGAAAAGCAACATGACAAAGATATGTGTTTCCTAACGAAACGAAATAATGATGTTTTACTTGACACATTAAATCCACACGGAAATCTTTCGTCATCTTTCGTTTTAATTTCATGTTAATCATGCATAAATTAATTTGATTTCATTCAAAAGCTACTTGAGTCACGGTCACTTTTGAAATGCAATATGGCTGCAACACACAGCGAGAATAAGTAGACGATCCTGAACAGCAACATTTTCACAACTATAAATTGAGAAAAATAACAATCCCAAAAATAACGATCCAAAACATTATCAGCAGAATTATAGTAGAGTTATTTTATAAGAGGTACAAGGTGACCTACAGCAAAGAGTTCAAGCAAACAGTTTAATCTGTCTACGTTTTAATCGTCATTTCAAACATTTTCAACATAGATATTATTTATTAGCCTGGAATCAGAACAGAATTGTACCGTTTTGGAACAATTCAGTTTGGCTTCCAGGGTACAATAGATATTTACACCAGTCAGTGTTAATTAATGAACAGTTTCTTTATAACCTTCCATTACAGAGCAGTCTGTATATTAATAAATAGTTACATTCTAACCACGTATACATGGTCAAACTAGCCTGGATTCCAAAGATGACATGTTCTGTTTCCATTGGTGAAATGGAGTGTATCAGTTAGGCTTGCAGGCTATGGTCAGACAGGAGTTCAGTGCCACACGACCTTTCCTGCTAGACTAGAGATTCTGTACGGCCATCAGAGCCATGCAAACAAAGAGACAGACAACAAAACACACATCCATCCAGGTCGATCACCCGATGTAGCACTACCTTGGAGCAGGGCTGATAAGTAGTGCACTATATAGGAACTAAGGTGCCATTTAGACAGGTAGCCACTCAGAAGACAGACTTCCTGAGGCATTTGAGCTAGAAGGTCTACGACATTTAGATCTAATCCTTCCATTTTCAAAAAAAATAAATCAGAAATCATTGATTGATTGATTCAATGGGAGTCAATGGGAAACTTGCATGAAAAAAAGAGGCAAGCAGTCAGATCAATGCATAGACATATAATACTACAGTTCTAATCTGCCCAAGAGCCATCCATACACCTACAAAGGCCATTCCAATTCAGTCAAATGAAATTCCAATTCCAATATTCCCTCATTGAAAAGCAATAAGGAAATGTGTATTCTAAAAGATGCAGTATGAGCTCTGCCATTTCCTTGTTACTAAAAGGGACAAAACATGGTATCAGAACCCAGTAAGACTAGCTGTCTCCATGGTATCAGACCCCAGTTAGACTAGCTGTCTCCATGGTATCAGACCCCAGTTAGACTAGCTGTTTCCATGGAATCAGACCCCAGTTAGACTAGCTGTCTCCATGGTATCAGACCCCATTAAGAATAGCTGTCTCCATGGTATCAGACCCCAGTTAGACTAGCTGTCTCCATGGTATCAGACCCAGTTAGACTAGCTGTCTCCATGGAATCAGACCCCAGTTAGACTAGTTGTCTCAATGGTATCTGACCCCAGTTAGACTAGCTTTCTCCATGGTATCAGACCCCAGTTAGACTAGCTGTCTCCATGGTATCAGACCCCAGTTAGACTAGCTGTCTCCATGGTATCAGACCCCAGTTAGACTAGCTGTCTCCATGGTATCAGACCCCAGTTAGACTAGCTGTCTCCATGGTATCAGACCCCAGTTAGACTAGCTGTCTCCATGGTATCAGACCCCAGTTAGACTAGCTGTCTCCATGGCATCAGACCCCAGTTAGACTAGCTGTCTCCACGGTATCAGACCCCAGTTAGACTAGCTTTCTCCATGGTATCAGACCCCAGTTAGACTAGCTGTCTCCATGGCATCAGACCCCAGTTAGACTAGCTGTCTCCATGGTATCAGACCCCAGTTAGACTAGCTGTCTCCATGGCATCAGACCACAGTTAGACTAGCTGTCTCCATGGCATCAGACCACAGTTAGACTAGCTGTCTCCATGGTATCAGACCCCAGTTAGACTAGCTGTCTCCATGGTATCAGACCCCAGTTAGACTAGTTGTCTCCATGGTATCAGACCCCAGTTAGACTAGTTGTCTCCATGGTATCAAACCCCAGTTAGACAAGCTGTCTCCATGGTATCAGACCCCAGTTAGACTAGTTGTCTCCATGGTATCAGACCCCAGTTAGACTAGCTGTCTCCATGGTGTCAGACCCCAGTTAGACTAGCTTTCTCCATGGTATCAGACCCCAGTTAGACTAGCTGTCTCCATGCTATCAGACCCCAGTTAGACTAGCTGTCTCCATGGTATCAGACCCCAGTAAGACTAGCTGTCTCCATGGTATCAGACCCCAGTTAGACTAGCTGTCTCCATGGTATCAGACCCCAGTTAGACTAGCTGTCTCCATGGTATCAGACCCCAGTTAGACTAGCTGTCTCCATGGTATCAGACCCCAGTTAGACTAGCTGTCTCCATGGTGTCAGACCCCAGTTAGACTAGCTGTCTCCATGGTATCAGACCCCAGTTAGACTAGCTGTCTCCATCTGCGTCGGCTAATGGGGATCATAATAAATCTAAACCATCTAAACCACTGTGAAATATCTTTAAGAAGCAAAAATCTTGTTTGAGGCTGGTGTACAAAACCAAAACTTAAGAACGGGAAGCATAGAAATAGCACACAGAACAGAGCTACCACTTCTCAGACAGGCTTTCAATGCGAATGACAGATCTATGACTCACAATTCTATGTGAATTTGGTCAGGTCACCCAAATAGTTACATAATGCAGCTTTAAATTTCAGTTTGCTTCCTGAATTGGAATGGAGTTGACCACAAGCCTGGGGGACACGTTCAGTCTCAGTTAGTCACTGCCTCCGTTTCCTTCCCTGCCTCCATGTTTCCTGCCTCCTTCTTCATCCCCTCTTTTGCAGCCCAGTTGAGTGTTCCGTTGAAGAAGCTCTCGTTGCTCTGACGCTGGAAGTGCTTCCTGGAGCCCACCAGTGAGGGGTTGTTGACCAGGGTGTAGAGGAGCTGCCAGTGGCCCCGTGCCCGTTTAGAGATGGAAACCTTATGCTGTGGCTTCTTCTCCTGATTGACTAGCTGGATGCCTGGTGGGGAGAGACACACAGAGAGTATCTATATGGATCACAGAATGAGTAGACAGACACAGATGTTCAGATAGACACAGATATGTTCAGATATACACAGAGATGTTCAGACAGACACAGAGATGTTCAGATATAAACAGAGATGTTCAGACAGACACAGATATGATCAGACAGACACAGAGATGTTCAGACAGACACAGATATGATCAGACAGACACAGAGATGTTCAGATATACACAGAAATGTTCAGATAGACACAGAGATGTTCAGATATACACAGAGATGTTCAGACAGACACAGAGATGTTCAGACATACACAGAGATGTTCAGACAGACACAGAGATGTTCAGATAGACACAGAGATGTTCAGATATACACAGATGTTCAGATATATACAGAGATGTTCAGACAGACACAGAGATGTTCAGACAGACACAGAGATGTTCAGACAGACAGAGAGATGTTCAGACAGACACAGAGATATTCAGACAGACACATAGATGTTCAGACATATACAGAGATGTTCAGATAGACAGAGAGATGTTCATACAGACACAGAGATGTTCAGATATACACAGGGATGTTCAGAAAGACACAGATATGTTCAGATAGACACAGCAGACACAGAGATGTTCAGATATACACAGAGATGTTCAGATATACACAGAGATGTTCAGATAGACACAGAGATGTTCAGACAGATACAGAGATGTTCAGATATACACAGAGATGTTCAGATATACACAGAGATGTTCAGATATACACAGAGATGTTCAGATATACACAGAGATGTTCAGATATGCACAGAGATGTTCAGATATACACAGAGATGTTCAGATATACACAGAGATGTTCAGATACACACAGAGATGTTCAAATAGACACAGCAGACACAGAGATGTTCAGATATACACAGAGATGTTCAGATAGACACAGAGATGTTCAGATATACACAGAGATGTTCAGATAGACAGAGAGATGTTCATACAGACACAGAGATGTTCAGTTCTACACAGAGATGTTCAGACAGACACAGAGATGTTCAGATAGACACAGCAGACACAGAGATGTTCAGATAAAACACAGCAGACACAGAGATGTTCAGATAGACACAGAGATGTTCAGATAGACACAGCAGACACAGAGATGTTCAGATAGACACAGAGATGTTCAGACAGACACAGATCTTATAACATCATTTAGGAGATCTTTTGGGTTAGGGTTACAGCATTTGGAAGCTGGCCAGTAGGGAGCTACACAATTACAATACCGAACAAAGCAATAACGCAAAGCAATCCTATGGTAATCCTGTGAGCTATAGCAGCAGCAAGGTAGGACCATATTGAGCTGAACATTAACACTCTGGTTGCGACTCAAATGGCCCCCTATTCCCTACACAGTGCGGTAAGGGGCTCTGGTCTAAAGTAGTGCACTATAAAGGCAATAGGGTGCCGTTTGGAATGCAGCCACTGAATCCTCCCTCTGGGCCCCGTACATATGAACCAGTCTATTATAGCTGACCATCTGTGTAATCAACAGCTCTAGTGATAATCTCTGCAATACAACACATGATCACTGATGATGGTGGTGACAACGACACGTTGTACTCAACATACAGACAAGAAGGAAAGCAGCCGCAGTTCATTTATTGGATTGTTGCACTCTACATTACCCAGACATCATAATGGATGAAATCCCTACATTACCAAGACATCATACTGGATAAAAACTCTACATTAACCAGACATCCTACGGAATAAAAACTACATTCCAGGTCGCAATTGTAAATGAGAACTTGTTCTCAACTTGCCTACCTGGTTAAATAAAGGTGAAATAAAATAAATAAAAAAAAACATTACCCAGACATCCTACTGAATAAAAACTGCATTACCCAGACATCCTACTGAATAAAAACTACATTACCGAGACATCATACTGGATGAAAACTCTACATTACTCAGACATCCTACTGAATAAAAACTACATTACCCAGACATCCTACTGAATAAAAACGACATTATCCAGACGTCCTACTGAATAAAAGCTACATTACCCAGACGTCCTACTGAACAACAACCCTACATTACCCAGACATCATACTGGATAAAACCCCTACATTACCCAGACATCATACTGGATAAAAACTCTACATTAACCAGACATCCTACGGAATAAAAACTACATTACCGAGACATCATACTGGATGAAAACTCTACATTACTCAGACATCCTACTGAATAAAAACTACATTACCCAGACATCCTACTGAATAAAAACGACATTATCCAGATGTCCTACTGAATAAAAGCTACATTACCCAGACGTCCTACTGAACAACAACTCTACATTACCCAGACAACCTACTGGATAACAACTACATTACCCAGACACCCTACTGAATAAAAGCTACATTACCCAGATGTCCTACTGAATAAAAGCTACATTACCCAGACGTCCTACTGAACAACAACTCTACATTACCCAGACAACCTACTGGATAAAACTACATTACCCAGACGCCCTACTGAACAACAACTATATTACCCAGATATTCCACTGGATAAAAACTACATTAACCAGACGTCCTACTGAATAAGAACTCTACATTACCCAGACGTCCTACTGAACAACAACTACATTACCCAGATATTCCACTGGATAAAAACTACATTAACCAGACATCCTACTGAATAAGAACTCTACATTACCCAGACGTCCTACTGAACAACAACTACATTACCCAGACATCCCACTGGATAAAAACTACATTACCCAGATGTCCTACTGAATAACAACTCTACATTATCCAGATGTCCTACTGAACAACAACTACATTACCCAGACATCCTTACTGGATAAAACTACATTACCCAGACATCCTACTGAATAAAATCTACATTACCCAGACGTCCTACTGAATAAAAGCTACATTAACCAGACATCATACTGAACAACAACTCTACATTACCCAGACGTCCTAGTGAACAACAACACTACATTACCCAGACATCCTACTGAACAACAACTCTATATTACCCAGACGTCCAACTGAATAAAAACTACATTACCTAGACATTCTACTGAATAAAAATTACATTACCCAGACGACCTACTGAATAACAACTACATTACCAAGACGTCCTACTGAATAAAAACTACATTACCCAGACGTCCTACTGAAAAATTACATTACCCAGACGTTCAACTGAATAAAAACTACATTACCCAGATGACCTACTGAATAAAACTCTACATTACCCAGACAACCTACTGGATAAAAACTACATTACCCAGACGTCCTACTGAAGAAGAAAAAAATAACTGCATGGTGGAATCCTATACTACATATTAATACCTACATTGTGGAATTCTATACTACATATTAATACCTCCATGGTGGAATCCTATACTACATATTAATACCTCCATGGTGGAATCTTATACTACATATTAATACCTACATTGTGGAATTCTATACTACATATTAATACCTCCATGGTGGAATCCTATACTACATATTAATACCTCCATGGTGGAATCCTATACTACATATTAATACCTCCATGGTGGAATCCTATACTACATATTAATACCTCCATGGTGGAATCCTATACTACATATTAATACCTCCATGGTGGAATCCTATACTACATATTAATACTGTACCTCCATGGTGGAATCCTATACTGCATATTAATACCTCCATGGTGGAATCCTATACTACATATTAATACCTCCATGGTGGAATCCTATACTACATATTAATACCTCCATGGTGGAATCCTATACTACATATTAATACCTCCATGGTGGAATCCTATACTACGTATTAATACCTCCAAGGTGGAATCCTATACTACATATTAATACCTCCATGGTGGAATCCTATACTACATATTAATACCTCCATGGTGGAATCCTATACTACATGTTAATACCTCCATGGTGGAATCCTATACTACATATTAATACCTCCATGGTGGAATCCTATACTACATATTATTACCTCCATGGTGGAATCCTATACTACATATTAATACCTCCATGGTGGAATCCTATACTACATATTAATACCTCCATGGTGGAATCCTATACTACATATTAATACCTCCATGGTGGAATCCTATACTACATATTAATACTGTACCTCCATGGTGGAATCCTATACTACATATTAATACCTCCATGGTGGAATCCTATACTACATATTAATACCTTCATGGTGGAATCCTATACTACATATTAATACTGCACCTCCATGGGGGAATCCTATACTACATATTAATACCTCCATGGTGGAATCCTATACTACATATTAATACCTCCGTGGTGGAATCCTATACTACATATTAATACCTCCATGGTGGAATCCTATACTACATATTAATACCTCCATGGTGGAATCCTATACTACATATTAATACTGTACCTCCAAGGTGGAATCCTATACTACATATTAATACCTCCATGGTGGAATCCTATACTACATATTAATACCTCCATGGTGGAATCCTATACTACATATGAATACCTCCATGGTGGAATCCTATACTACATATTAACACTGTACCTCCATGGTGGAATCCTATACTACATATTAATACCTCCATGGTGGAATCCTATACTACATATTAATACTGTACCTCCATGGTGGAATCCTATACTACATATTAATACCTCCATGGTGGAATCCTATACTACATATTAATACCTCCATGGTGGAATCCTATACTACATATTAATACCTCCATGGTGGAATCCTATACTACATATTAATACTGTACCTCCATGGTGGAATCCTATACTACATATTAATACCTCCATGGTGGAATCCTATACTACATATTAATACTGTACCTCCAAGGTGGAATCCTATACTACATATTAATACCTCCATGGTGGAATCCTATACTACATATTAATACCTCCATGGTGGAATCCTATACTACATATGAATACCTCCATGGTGGAATCCTATACTACATATTAACACTGTACCTCCATGGTGGAATCCTATACTACATATTAATACCTCCATGGTGGAATCCTATACTACATATTAATACTGTACCTCCATGGTGGAATCCTATACTACATATTAATACCTCCATGGTGGAATCCTATACTACATATTAATACCTCCATGGTGGAATCCTATACTACATATTAATACCTCCATGGTGGAATCCTATACTACATATTAATACTGTACCTCCAAGGTGGAATCCTATACTACATATTAATACCTCCATGGTGGAATCCTATACTACATATTAATACCTCCATGGTGGAATCCTATACTACATATTAATACCTCCATGGTGGAATCCTATACTACATATTAATACCTCCATGGTGGAATCTATACTACATATTAATACTGTACCTCCATGGTGGAATCCTATACTACATATTCATACCTCCATGGTGGAATCCTATACTACATATTAATACCTCCATGGTGGAATCCTATACTACATATGAATACCTCCATGGTGGAATCCTATACTACATATTAACACTGTACCTCCATGGTGGAATCCTATACTACATATTAATACCTCCATGGTGGAATCCTATACTACATATTAATACTGTACCTCCATGGTGGAATCCTATACTACATATTAATACCTCCATGGTGGAATCCTATACTACATATTAATACCTCCATGGTGGAATCCTATACTACATATTAATACTGTACCTCCATGGTGGAATCCTATACTACATATTAATACCTCCATGGTGGAATCCTATACTACATATTAATACCTTCATGGTGGAATCCTATACTACATATTAATACTGCACCTCCATGGGGGAATCCTATACTACATATTAATACCTCCATGGTGGAATCCTATACTACATATTAATACCTCCGTGGTGGAATCCTATACTACATATTAATACCTCCATGGTGGAATCCTATACTACATATTAATACCTCCATGGTGGAATCCTATACTACATATTAATACTGTACCTCCAAGGTGGAATCCTATACTACATATTAATACTGTACCTCCATGGTGGAATCCTATACTACATATTAATACCTCCATGGTGGAATCCTATACTACATATTAATACCTCCATGGTGGAATCCTATACTACATATTAATACCTCCATGGTGGAATCCTATACTACATATTAATACCTCCATGGTGGAATCCTATACTACATATTAATACGTCCATGGTGGAATCCTATACTACATATTAATACCTCCATGGTCGAATCCTATACTACATATTAATACCTCCATGGTGGAATCCTATACTACATATTAATACCTCCATGGTGGAATCCTATACTACATATTAATACTGTACCTCCAAGGTGGAATCCTATACTACATATTAATACCTCCATGGTGGAATCCTATACTACATATTAATACCTCCATGGTGGAATCCTATACTACATATTAATACCTCCATGGTGGAATCCTATACTACATATTAATACCTCCATGGTGGAATCCTATACTACATATTAATACCTCCATGGTGGAATCCTATACTACATATTAATACCTCCATGGTGGAATCTATACTACATATTAATACTGTACCTCCATGGTGGAATCCTATACTACATATTAATACTGTACCTCCAAGGTGGAATCCTATACTACATATTAATACTGTACCTCCATGGTGGAATCCTATACTACATATTAATACTGTACCTCCATGGTGGAATCCTATACTACATATTAATACCTCCATGGTGGAATCCTATACTACATATTAATACCTCCATGGTGGAATCCTATACTACATATTAATACTGTACCTCCAAGGTGGAATCCTATACTACATATTAATACCTCCATGGTGGAATCCTATACTACATATTAATACCTCCATGGTGGAATCCTATACTACATATTAATACCTCCATGGTGGAATCCTATACTACATATTAATACCTCCAAGGTGGAATCCTATACTACATATTAATACCTCCATGGTGGAATCCTATACTACATATTAATACGTCCATGGTGGAATCCTATACTACATATTAATACCTCCATGGTGGAATCCTATACTACATATTAATACCTCCATGGTGGAATCCTATACTACATATTAATACCTCCATGGTGGAATCCTATACTACATATTAATACCTCCATGGTGGAATCCTATACTACATATTAATACCTCCATGGTGGAATCCTATACTACATATTAATACCTCCATGGTGGAATCCTATACTACATATTAATACCTCCATGGTGGAATCCTATACTACATATTAATACCTCCATGGTGGAATCCTATACTACATATTAATACCTCCATGGTGGAATCCTATACTACATATTAATACCTCCATGGTGGAATCCTATACTACATATTAATACTGTACCTCCATGTTGGAATCCTATACTACATATTAATACTGTACCTCCATGGTGGAATCCTATACTACATATTAATACCTCCATGGTGGAATCCTATACTACATATTAATACCTCCATGGTGGAATCCTATACTACATATTAATACTCTACCTCCATGGTGGAATCCTATACTACATATTAATACTGTACCTCCATGGTGGAATCCTATAATACATATTAATACCTCCATGGTGGAATCCTATACTACATATTAATACCTCCATGGTGGAATCCTATACTACATATTAATACCTCCATGGTGGAATCCTATACTACATATTAATACTGTACCTCCAAGGTGGAATCCTATACTACATATTAATACTGTACCTCCATGGTGGAATCCTATACTACATATTAATACTGTACCTCCATGGTGGAATCCTATACTACATATTAATACCTTCATGGTGGAATCCTATACTACATATTAATTCCTCCTGGGTGGAATCCTATACTACATTATATTAATATCTTTACTACATCTGCCTTCAGTGACCACACCCTCTGTCACTCAACGTGTCAGAATGAACAACCAGTCTAGACTGAACATCAACAATTAATGGGCTGTCCCAACACCAGTTTAACCAATTAACGGGCTGTCCCAACACCAGTTTAACCAATTAATGGGCTGTCCCAATACCCGTTTAACCAATTAATGGGCTGTCCCAATACCAGTTTAACCAATTAACGGGCTGTCCCAATACCAGTTTAACCAATTAATGGGCTGTCCCAATACCAGTTCAACCAATTAATGGGCTGTCCCAATACCAGTTTAACCAATTAATGGGCTGTCCCAATACCAGTTTAACCAATTAATGGGCTGTCCCAATACCAGTTTAACCAATTAACGGGCTGTCCCAACACCAGATAACAGCTATAAGACGTGTTTGTCTTCCTTAGTGACAGCCTCCGAGATGAATAGAACATAACGTGGGCAGACAGCTGAACAGAACAGAGCGTGGGGCGTTATGCGTGGACACACCTCACCGTAAGGACAAATGATTAGTTTATCACAGATCTGATCGTGGAAAGGCATCAAGACCAGGGTATAAATTAAACCACATTATATTCAGGCCAACTTTCTGCTTCCCACAATCTTCTACTGTACGTGACAGACAGTGATATGAGCCAATTATATATTATGTTGGACAGCAGGTCATTCAACACATAATTCTCCTCTAGTCGCCTTTTTTAAAGAGACAGCAGTCAGTCAGTCCTTTAGAAATGTTCCATATTGAAATATGAACACATATTAATTAAGAGGGAGGCGTCGGAGAGTTGAGAGAGATGCGTCACAGCGTTGAGAGGGATGCGTCGGAGCGTTGAGAGGGTGAGGCGTCGGAGCGCTGAGTGGGACGCGTCGGAGCGTTGAGAGGGACACGTCGGAGCGTTGAGAGGGAGGTGTCGGAGCGTTGAGAGGGACTAGTATCCACCACTAGAGGTAGGTTACAGGACTAGTATCCACCACCACTAGAGGTAGGTTACAGGACTAGTATCCACCACCACTAGAGGTAGGTTACAGGACTAGTATCCACCACTAGAGGTAGGTTACAGGACTAGTATCCACCACTAGAGATAGGTTACAGGACTAGTATCCACCACTAGAGGTAGGTTACAGGACTAGTATCCACCACTAGAGGTAGGTTACAGGACTAGTATCCACCACCACTAGAGGTAGGTTACAGGACTAGTATCCACCACCACTAGAGGTAGGTTACAGGACTAGTATCCACCACCACTAGAGGTAGGTTACAGGACTAGTATCCACCACCACTAGAGGTAGGTTACAGGACTAGTATCCACCACCACTAGAGGTAGGTTACAGGACTAGTATCCACCACCACTAGAGGTAGGTTACAGGACTAGTATCCACCACCACTAGAGGTAGGTTACAGGACTAGTATCCACCACCACTAGAGGTAGGTTACAGGACTAGTATCCACCACCACTAGAGGTAGGTTACAGGACTAGTATCCACCACCACTAGAGGTAGGTTACAGGACTAGTATCCACCACTAGAGGTAGGTTACAGGACTAGTATCCACCACTAGAGGTAGGTTACAGGACTAGTATCCACCACCACTAGAGGTAGGTTACAGGACTAGTATCCACCACTAGAGGTAGGTTACAGGACTAGTATCCACCACCACTAGAGGTAGGTTACAGGACTAGTATCCACCACCACTAGAGGTAGGTTACAGGACTAGTATCCACCACCACTAGAGGTAGGTTACAGGACTAGTATCCACCACCACTAGAGGTAGGTTACAGGACTAGTATCCACCACCACTAGAGGTAGGTTACAGGACTAGTATCCACCACCACTAGAGGTAGGTTACAGGACTAGTATCCACCACCACTAGAGGTAGGTTACAGGACTAGTATCCACCACCACTAGAGGTAGGTTACAGGACTAGTATCCACCACCACTAGAGGTAGGTTACAGGACTAGTATCCACCACCACTAGAGGTAGGTTACAGGACTAGTATCCACCACCACTAGAGGTAGGTTACAGGACTAGTATCCACCACCACTAGAGGTAGGTTACAGGACTAGTATCCACCACCACTAGAGGTAGGTTACAGGACTAGTATCCACCACCACTAGAGGTAGGTTACAGGACTAGTATCCACCACCACTAGAGGTAGGTTACAGGACTAGTATCCACTACCACTAGAGGTAGGTTACAGGACTAGTATCCACCACTAGAGGTAGGTTACAGGACTAGTATCCACCACTAGAGGTAGGTTACAGGACTAGTATCCACCACCACTAGAGGTAGGTTACAGGACTAGTATCCACCACCACTAGAGGTAGGTTACAGGACTAGTATCCACCACTAGAGGTAGGTTACAGGACTAGTATCCACCACTAGAGGTAGGTTACAGGACTAGTATCCACCACCACTAGAGGTAGGTTACAGGACTAGTATCCACCACCACTAGAGGTAGGTTACAGGACTAGTATCCACCACCACTAGAGGTAGGTTACAGGACTAGTATCCACCACCACTAGAGGTAGGTTACAGGATTAGTATCCACCACTAGAGGTAGGTTACAGGACTAGTATCCACCACTAGAGGTAGGTTACAGGACTAGTATCCACCACCACTAGAGGTAGGTTACAGGACTAGTATCCACCACTAGAGGTAGGTTACAGGACTAGTATCCACCACTAGAGGTAGGTTACAGGACTAGTATCCACCACTAGAGGTAGGTTACAGGACTAGTATCCACCACCACTAGAGGTAGGTTACAGGACTAGTATCCACCACTAGAGGTAGGTTACAGGACTAGTATCCACCACTAGAGGTAGGTTACAAGACTAGTACACACCTTCCTCTGCATCTCTTGCCTTCTTTTCGGCCCCGTCTTGCCTGGCACACTGCAGCATCATCCCACAGAAGGCCTTCATCACCGGGTGACTCTGACTCACTTCAATCTTTAGATAGTGAGCATAGCAACGATAGGCTGTTTGAGAGACACAAGGACAGAGAGTTAGGGAGTTCAGAATCACTGGGCTAAAGCAATAGACACTGGAGTTGAATCAAGATTTTCTCCAATCCAAAGCCTGTGCCCGATGTTATAATGTCTTATGTAGTCGTTATAAAGGCTTTATGAATGCATATGCAACAATTGGGGCACACAATAAAGTTTTACATCTTATACACATTTGCTTATTGCAAGGATTGCCTCAAAAGCCTAAAACAGATGTTATATCATAACGCCTTATGTAGCAGTTATAAATGCATAATGTAGGCTACGTAGTGTTACCCAATATATTGTACAATAATTGTGTCTTTTTCCAAAGCTATTCCTACACAACATCCACAACACCAACACCATTTTAATTATTTATTAGACGCTCTTATGAAGAGCAACTTACTTTTAGTTCATTCATCTTCAGATAGCTAGGTGGGACAACCACATATCACAGTCATAGTCAGTACATTCATCTCCAGATAGCTAGGTGGGACAACCACATATCACAGTCATAGTCAGGACATTCATCTCCAGATAGCTAGGTGAGACAACCACATATCACAGTCATAGTCAGTACATTCATCTTCAGATAGCTAGGTGGACCAGTCATAGTCAGTACATTCATCTTCAGATAGCTAGGTGGACCAGTCATAGTCAGTACATTCATCTTCAGATAGCTAGGTGGACCAGTCATAGTCAGTACATTCATCTTCAGATAGCTAGATGGACCAGTCATAGTCAGTACATTCATCTTCAGATAGCTAGGTGGACCAGTCATAGTCAGTACATTCATCTTCAGATAGCTAGGTGGACCAGTCATAGTCAGTACATTCATCTCCAGATAGCTAGATGGACCAGTCATAGTCAGTACATTCATCTCCAGATAGCTAGGTGGACCAGTCATAGTCAGTACATTCATCTTCAGATAGCTAGGTGGACCAGTCATAGTCAGTACATTCATCTTCAGATAGCTAGATGGACCAATCATAGTCAGTACATTCATCTTCAGATAGCTAGGTGGACCAGTCATAGTCAGTACATTCATCTTCAGATAGCTAGGTGGACCAGTCATAGTCAGTACATTCATCTCCAGATAGCTAGGTGGACCAGTCATAGTCAGTACATTCATCTTCAGATAGCTGGGTGGACCAGTCATATTCAGTACATTCATCTCCAGATAGCTAGGTGGACCAGTCATAGTCAGTACATTCATCTCCAGATAGCTAGGTGGACCAGTCATAGTCAGTACATTCATCTCCAGATAGCTAGGTGGACCAGTCATAGTCAGTACATTCATCTTTAGATAGCTAGGTGGACCAGTCATAGTCAGTACATTCATCTCCAGATAGCTAGGTGGACCAGTCATAGTCAGTACATTCATCTCCAGATAGCTAGGTGGACCAGTCATAGTCAGTACATTCATCTTCAGATAGCTAGGTGGGACAACCACATATCACAATCATAGTCAGTACATTCATCTTCAGATAGCTAGGTGGGACAACCACATATCACAATCATAGTCAGTACATTCATCTTCAGATAGCTAGGTGGGACAACCACATATCACAATCATAGTCAGTACATTCATCTTCAGATAGCTAGGTGGGACAACCACATATCACAATCATAGTCAGTACATTCATCTTCAGATAGCTAGGTGGACCAATCATAGTCAGTACATTCATCTTCAGATAGCTAGGTGGACCAATCATAGTCAGTACATTCATCTTCAGATAGCTAGGTGGACCAGTCATAGTCAGTACATTCATCTTTAGATAGCTAGGTGGATCAGTCATAGTCAGTACATTCATCTTCAGATAGCTAGGTGGACCAATCATAGTCAGTACATTCATCTTCAGTAAAGAAAATATATCTAATATTACAAACTAAACTATTAAACTCATCAAAGTCAGAGCTAGAAGGGTAAAAAAAAGTAGAGTGAAAGTTTTTTTGGGTGGGTCATCAAGTCGAGGGTCGAGGGTGGCTACTTTGAAGAATCTTTTGATTTGTTTCACACTTTTAGTAGGGTGCTGTCTTTCAGATGGGACGTTAAACGGGTGTCCTGACTCTCTGTGGTGAGAGTAGGGGTATTAACCCTGGTGTCCTGACTCTCTGTGGTCAGAGTAGAGGTGTCCTGACTCTCTGTGGTCAGAGTAGGGGTGTCCTGACTCTCTGTGGTCAGAGTAGGGGTGTTAACCCTGGTGTCCTGACTCTCTGTGGTCAGAGTAGGGGTGTCCTGACTCTCTGTGGTCAGAGTAGGGGTGTTAACCCTGGTGTCCTGACTCTCTGTGGTCAGAGTAGGGGTGTCCTGACTCTCCGTGGTCAGAGTAGGGGTGTTAACCCTGGTGTCCTGACTCTTTGTGGTCAGAGTAGGGGTGTTAACCCTGGTGTCCTGACTCACTGTGGTCAGAGTAGGGGTGTTAACCCTGTTGTCCTGACTCTCTGTGGTCAGAGTAGGGGTGTTAAACCCTGGTGTCCTGACTCTCTGTGGTCAGAGTAGGGGTGTCCTGACTCTCTGTGGTCAAAGTATGGGTTTTAACCCTGGTGTCCTGACTCTCTGTGGTCAGAGTAGGGGTGTTAACCCTGGTGTCCTGACTCTCTGTTGTCAGAGTAGGGGTGTCCCGACTCTCTGTGGTCAGAGTAGGGGTGTCCTGACTCTCTGTGGTTAGAGTAAAGGTGTCCTGACTCTCTGTGGTCAGAGTAGGGGTGTCCTGACTCTCTGTGGTCAGAGTAGGGGTGTTAACCCTGGTGTCCTGACTCTCTGTGGTTAGAGTAGGGGTGTCCTGACTCTCTGTGGTCAAAGTATGGGTTTTAACCCTGGTGTCCTGACTCTCTGTGGTCAGAGTAGGGGTGTTAACCCTGGTGTCCTGACTCTCTGTTGTCAGAGTAGGGGTGTCCCGACTCTCTGTGGTCAGAGTAGGGGTGTCCTGACTCTCTGTGGTTAGAGTAAAGGTGTCCTGACTCTCTGTGGTCAGAGTAGGGGTGTCCTGACTCTCTGTGGTCAGAGTAGGGGTGTTAATCCTGGTGTCCTGACTCTCTGTGGTTAGAGTAGGGGTGTCCTGACTCTCTGTGGTCAGAGTAGGGGTGTCCTGACTCTCTGTGGTCAGAGTAGGGGTGTCCCGACTCTCTGTGGTCAGAGTAGGGGTGCCCTGACTCTCTGTGGTCAGAGTAGGGGTGTTAACCCTGGTGTCCTGACTCTCTGTGGTTAGAGTAGGGGTGTCCTGACTCTCTGTGGTCAGAGCAGGGGTGTCCTGACTCTCTGTGGTCAGAGTAGTGGTGTTAACCCTGGTGTCCTGACTCTCTGTGGTCAGAGTAGGGGTGTTAACCCTGGTGTCCTGACTTGCTGTGGTCAGAGTAGGGGTGTTAACCCTGGTGTCCTGACTCTCTGTGGTCAGAGTAGGGGTGTCTTGGCTCTCTGTGGTCAGAGTAGGGGTTTTAACCCTGGTGTCCTGACTCTCTGTGGTCAGAGTAGGGGTGTTAACCCTGGTGTCCTGACTCTCTGTGGTCAGAGTAGGGGTTTCCCGACTCTCTGTGGTCAGAGTAGGGGTGTCCTGACTCTCTGTGGTTAGAGTAAAGGTGTCTTGACTCTCTGTGGTCAGAGTAGGGGTGTCCTGACTCTCTGTGGTCAGAGTAGGGGTGTTAACCCTGGTGTCCTGACTCTCTGTGGTCAGAGTAGGGGTGTTAACCCTGGTGTCCTGTCTCTCTGTGGTCAGAGTAGGGGTGTTAACCCTGGTGTCCTGACTCTCTGTGGTCAGAGTAGGGGTGTTAACCCTGGTGTCCTGACTCTCTGTGGTTAGAGTAGGGGTGTCCTGACTCTGTGGTCAGAGTAGGGGTTTCCTGACTCTCTGTGGTCAGAGTAGGGTGTTAACCCTGGTGTCCTGACTCTCTGTGGTCAGAGTAGGGGTGTTAACCCTGGTGTCCTGTCTCTCTGTGGTCAGAGTAGGGGTGTTAACCCTGGTGTCCTGACTCTCTGTGGTCAGAGTAGGGGTGTCCTGACTCTGTGGTCAGAGTAGGGGTGTTAACCCTGGTGTCCTGACTCTCTGTGGTCAGAGTAGGGGTGTCCTGACTCTCTGTGGTCAGAGTAGGGGTGTTAACCCTGGTGTCCTGACTCTCTGTGGTCAGAGTAGGGGTGTTAACCCTGGTGTCCTGACTCTTTGTGGTCAGAGTAGGGGTGTTAACCCTGGTGTCCTGACTCACTGTGGTCAGAGTAGGGGTGTTAACCCTGGTGTCCTGACTCTCTGTGGTCAGAGTAGGGGTGTTAAACCTGGTGTCCTGACTCTCTGTGGTCAGAGTAGGGGTGTCCTGACTCTCTGTGGTCAGAGTATGGGTTTTAACCCTGGTGTCCTGACTCTCTGTGGTCAGAGTAGGGGTGTCCTGACTCTCTGTGGTCAAAGTATGGGTTTTAACCCTGGTGTCCCGACTCTCTGTGGTCAGAGTAGGGGTGTCCTGACTCTCTGTGGTTAGAGTAAAGGTGTCCTGACTCTCTGTGGTCAGAGTAGGGGTGTCCTGACTCTCTGTGGTCAGAGTAGGGGTGTTAACCCTGGTGTCCTGACTCTCTGTGGTTAGAGTAGGGGTGTCCTGACTCTCTGTGGTCAGAGTAGGGGTGTCCTGACTCTCTGTGGTCAGAGTAGGGGTGTCCCGACTCTCTGTGGTCAGAATAGGGGTGTCCTGACTCTCTGTGGTCAGAGTAGGGGTGTTAACCCTGGTGTCCTGACTCTCTGTGGTTAGAGTAGGGGTGTCCTGACTCTCTGTGGTCAGAGCAGGGGTGTCCTGACTCTCTGTGGTCAGAGTAGTGGTGTTAACCCTGGTGTCCTGACTCTCTGTGGTCAGAGTAGGGGTGTTAACCCTGGTGTCCTGACTTGCTGTGGTCAGAGTAGGGGTGTTAACCCTGGTGTCCTGACTCTCTGTGGTCAGAGTAGGGGTGTCTTGGCTCTCTGTGGTCAGAGTAGGGGTTTTAACCCTGGTGTCCTGACTCTCTGTGGTCAGAGTAGGGGTGTTAACCCTGGTGTCCTGACTCTCTGTGGTCAGAGTAGGGGTTTCCCGACTCTCTGTGGTCAGAGTAGGGGTGTCCTGACTCTCTGTGGTTAGAGTAAAGGTGTCTTGACTCTCTGTGGTCAGAGTAGGGGTGTCCTGACTCTCTGTGGTCAGAGTAGGGGTGTTAACCCTGGTGTCCTGACTCTCTGTGGTCAGAGTAGGGGTGTTAACCCTGGTGTCCTGTCTCTCTGTGGTCAGAGTAGGGTTGTTAACCCTGGTGTCCTGACTCTCTGTGGTCAGAGTAGGGGTGTTAACCCTGGTGTCCTGACTCTCTGTGGTTAGAGTAGGGTTGTCCTGACTCTCTGTGGTCAGAGTAGGGGTTTCCTGACTCTCTGTGGTCAGAGTAGGGTGTTAACCCTGGTGTCCTGACTCTCTGTGGTCAGAGTAGGGGTGTTAACCCTGGTGTCCTGTCTCTCTGTGGTCAGAGTAGGGGTGTTAACCCTGGTGTCCTGACTCTCTGTGGTCAGAGTAGGGGTGTCCTGACTCTGTGGTCAGAGTAGGGGTGTTAACCCTGGTGTCCTGACTCTCTGTGGTCAGAGTAGGGGTGTCCTGACTCTCTGTGGTCAGAGTAGGGGTGTTAACCCTGGTGTCCTGACTCTCTGTGGTCAGAGTAGGGGTGTCCTGACTCTCTGTGGTCAGAGTAGGGGTGTTAACCCTGGTGTCCTGACTCTTTGTGGTCAGAGTAGGGGTGTTAACCCTGGTGTCCTGACTCACTGTGGTCAGAGTAGGGGTGTTAACCCTGGTGTCCTGACTCTCTGTGGTCAGAGTAGGGGTGTTAACCCTGGTGTCCTGACTCTCTGTGGTCAGAGTAGGGGTGTCCTGACTCTCTGTGGTCAGAGTATGGGTTTTAACCCTGGTGTCCTGACTCTCTGTGGTCAGAGTAGGGGTGTTAACCCTGGTGTCCTGACTCTCTGTGGTCAGAGTAGGAGTGTCCCGACTCTCTGTGGTCAGAGTAGGGGTGTCCTGACTCTGTGTGGTTAGAGTAAAGGTGTCCTGACTCTCTGTGGTCAGAGTAGGGGTGTCCTGACTCTCTGTGGTCAGAGTAGGGGTGTTAACCCTGGTGTCCTGACTCTCTGTGGTTAGAGTAGGGGTGTCCTGACTCTCTGTGGTCAGAGTAGGGGTGTCCTGACTCTCTGTGGTCAGAGTAGTGGTGTTAACCCTGGTGTCCTGACTCTCTGTGGTCAGAGTAGGGGTGTCCTGACTCTCTGTGGTCAGAGTAGGGGTGTTAACCCTGGTGTCCTGACTCTCTGTGGTCAGAGTAGGGGTGTTAACCCTGGTGTCCTGACTCTCTGTGGTCAGAGTAGGGGTGTCCTGACTCTCTGTGGTCAGAGTAGGGGTGTTAACCCTGTTGTCCTGACTCTCTGTGGTCAGAGTAGGGGTGTCTTGACTCTCTGTGGTCAGAGTAGGGGTTTTAACCCTGGTGTCCTGACTCTCTGTGGTCAGAGTAGGGGTGCTAACCCTGGTGTCCTGACTCTCTGTGGTCAGAGTAGGGGTGTCCTGACTCTCTGTGGTCAGAGTAGGGGTGTTAACCCTGGTGTCCTGACTCTCTGTGGTCAGAGTAGGGGTGTTAACCCTGGTGTCCTGACTCTCTGTGGTCAGAGTAGGGGTGTCCTGACTCTCTGTGGTCAGAGTAGGGGTGTTAACTCTGGTGTCCTGACTCTCTGTGGTCAGAGCAGGGGTGTCTTGACTCTCTGTGGTCAGAGTAGGGGTTTTAACCCTGGTGTCCTGACTCTCTGTGGTCAGAGTAGGGGTGTTAACCCTGGTGTCCTGACTCTCTGTGGTCAGAGTAGGGGTGTCCCGACTCTCTGTGGTCAGAGTAGGGGTGTCCTGACTCTCTGTGGTTAGAGTAAAGGTGTCCTGACTCTCTGTGGTCAGAGTAGGGGTGTCCTGACTCTCTGTGGTCAGAGTAGGGGTGTTAACCCTGGTGTCCTGACTCTCTGTGGTTGGAGTAGGGGTGTCCTGACTCTCTGTGGTCAGAGTAGGGGTGTCCTGACTCTCTGTGGTCAGAGTAGTGGTGTTAACCCTGGTGTCCTGACTCTCTGTGGTCAGAGTAGGGGTGTTAACTCTGGTGTCCTGACTCTCTGTGGTCAGAGTAGGGGTGTTAACCCTGGTGTCCTGTCTCTCTGTGGTCAGAGTAGGGGTGTTAACCCTGGTGTCCTGACTCTCTGTGGTCAGAGTAGGGGTGTTAACCCTGGTGTCCTGACTCTCTGTGGTTAGAGTAGGGGTGTCCTGACTCTCTGTGGTCAGAGTAGGGGTGTCCTGACTCTCTGTGGTTAGAGTAAAGGGGTCCTGGCTAAATTCCTAAATCTGACCATCATGGTCACCTAATCATCCCCAGCATACAATTGGCTCATTTCTCTCCCCTGTAACTATTCCCCAGGTTGTTGCTCAAAATGAGAATGTGTTCTCAGTCAACTTACCTGGTAAAATAACATAAAAATAGTAACACTTTTTTGGTTACTACATGGTTCCATTTGTGTTATATCATAATGTTGATGTATTCACTATTATTCTACAATGTAGAAAATAGTCAAAATAAATAAAAACCCTGGAATGAGTAGGTGTGTCCAAACTGACTTTGTGTTTGAGTTGATCCTGACTAGTCTCCCAGTCCCTGCCGCTGAAAAACATCCCCACAGCATGATGCTGCCACCACTATGCTTCACCGTATAGATGGTGCCAGGTTTCCTCCAGACGTGACACTTGGCATTCAGGCTAAAGAGTTCAATCTTGGTTTCATCAGATCAGAGAATCTTGCTTCTCATCGTCTGAGAGTTCTTTAGCTGCCTTTTGGCAAACTCCAAGTGGGCTGTCATGTGCCTTCTATCATAAATGCCTAATTGGTGGAGTGCTGCAGAGATTGTTGTCCTTCTGGAAGGTTCTCCCATCTCCAAAGAGGAACTCTGAAGCACTGTCAGAGTGACCATCGGGTTCTTGGTCACCTCCCTGACCAAGGCCCATCTCCCCCGATTGCTCAGTTTTGCAGGGCGGCCAACTCTAGGAAGAGTCTTTGTGGTTCCGAACTTCTTCCATTGAAGAACGATGGAGGCCACTGTTTTTTTGTGGACCTTCAATGCTGCAGACATTTTATGGCTCCTTTCCCCAGATCTGTGCCTCGACACAATCCTGTCTCAGAGCTCTTCAGACAATTCCTTCCACCTCATGGCTTGGTTTTTGCTCTGGCATGCACTGTCAACTGTGGTACCTTACATAAACAGATGTGTGCCTTTCCAAATCATGTCCAATCAATTGAATTTATCACAGGTGTACTCCAATCTAGTTGTAGAAACATCTCAAGGATGATCAATGGAAACAGTATGCATCTGAGCTCAGTTTCGAGTCCCATAGCAAAGGGTCTGAATATAAGGCATTTCTGTTTTTGACTTTTAATACATTAACTAAATTATCTAAAAACCTGTTTTCACCTTGTCATCATGGGGTATTGTGATGTCATTATGGGGTATTGTGATGTCATCATGGGGTATTGTGATGTCATTATGGGGTATTGTGATGTCATTATGGGGTATTGTGATGTCATCATGGGGTATTGTGATGTCATTATGGGGTATTGTGATGTCATCATGGGGTATTATTTGTAGATTGATGACGAATTTGTTTTATTTAATCCATTTTAGAATAAGGCTTTAATGTAGCAATATGTGGAAGAAGTCAAGGGGACTGAATACTGGGTCTGAGTCCCTAATGGCACCCTATTCCCTATATAGTGCACTACTTTGGACCAGAACCCTATAGAACCCTATTCCCTATGTGGTGCACTACTTTGGACCAGAACCCTATAGAACCCTATTCCCTATGTAGTGCACTACTTTGGACCAGAGCCCTATCAGAAATAGTGTGCTATTTGGGACGTCTCATAACTGCAGCAATTTCTGAGATTGGACTGCAATCACAATGCTGTGGCAAAGCATAGGGATAACGGTCTAACAGACTAGAGAGTCCGGATATAAGGTTTCTGCTTGCAGCATGGTGAAGTGGAGGAGAAAACCACGGGATGGGCCCTGGTCACTATTACGGGAATAGGGTGCCATTTGGGATACACCCCTATTTCTGTCCTCAAAGTGGGAACTCTATAAATGCATTTATTCATTTATTCAGAGTAAATTGGTCCATTTTACTTAACACTATGGTGAGAGTATCATCAGGGGGGGGGGGGGGGGGGGGTGGAGAGGGGGGGGGGGGGGGGGAGAGGGGGGGGGGGAATACATACCATTTCAAAAGGTGAAAATAACTGGGAGAAAATGACTTCTTGCCATTAGCCTACATATTGGTTCAAATAATATAATTGTGTGTCTGAAACTAGATCCAATGTCTTCTCTTTAGAGAATTGTAACACTAAGTGGTGAAATCTATCCATGCCTTTAGTGGACTGCTGTGAACACAGGAAGCTGCTGAGCGGAGGACGGCTCAGAATAAAGGCCAGAACGGAGCCAATGGAACGGCATCAAACACCTGGAAACCATGGAAACCATGTGTTTGATGTACTTGATACCGTTCCACCTATTCCGCTCCAGGCATTACCACGAACCAGTCCTCCTCCACTGAATCTGCCACCAACCTCCTGTGGTTATTAGTGGTTGCACACATTAAAACACTAACCTTACAGGGTTAGGCTCAATTACAGAGAAATTGTAAGAGGTTGGAGTCATTCCACCTCAGACAGCACAAGAAAGTGGATTTCAAAACCCACCAGCTCAGAATGTTCTGAAATAGTTTCTGCAGTGAGAAACCGATACGAATTCCTGAAACATTTTGTTGAAATATAATTTGATCACTGAGAAGGTAAGCTAATTGATTGGATTCAAATTGGCCATGTCAATTTATGGGATTCATATAGTATTCCATAAATGTAGTACCAAACATCCTAACAAGTTGCGAGAATGGCTTTCTGAAATGAAATGGAATGTAGTAGTAGGAATGTAGATGCAGTAGTTAAATAGGCTCTGTCCAGAAACAACCCCTAGCCCCTTTCCCCATGTAGAGCTCTGAGAGGATTGGACAGGTACAAGTCCAGACCAGGGGGTAGGAGATCTGAGAGGATTGGACAGGGACACGTCCAGACCAGGGGGTAGGAGATCTGAGAGGATTGGACAGGTACAAGTCCAGTCCAGGGGGTAGGAGATCTGAGAGGATTGGACAGGGACACGTCCAGACTAGAGGGTAGGAGATCTGAGAGGATTGGACAGGGACCGAGATTGTTTCCGGACATGGTTTAGATCACCTGTGTGAACTCCAGATAAACACAAAGGGTCCCAGTGACTCACCGGGGTCAAAGGCCTCTACATTGCGGTTGAGGAGGCTGATGTCCATGCGCCCCAGGTGGACGATATTGAACAGGGCCGTGATGACCAGCCGCCACACCCCCAGCACCACACCAATCAGAACATTGACCGGGAACAACAGGTAGGTCAGCAGGAAGAGACTACCCCTAGGAGAGAAACACAGTCAACAATCTAACCTATCTGTACCTGGCACCAATAAGAAACTAATGTCTAGCCTGGCACCAATAACAAACTAATGTCTAGCCTGGAACCAATAACAAACTAATGTCTACACCTGGCACCAATAAGAAACTAATGTCCAGCCTGGCACCAATAACAAACTAATGTCTACACTTGGCACCAATAAGAAACTAATGTCTACACCTGGCACCAATAAGAAACTAATGTCTAGCCTGGCACCAATAAGAAACTAATGTCTACACCTGGAACCAATAACAAACTAATGTCTACCCTGTCTACACCTGGCACCAATAACAAACTAATGTCTACACCTGGCACCAATAACAAACTAATGTCTACACCTGGCACCAATAAGAAACTAATGTCTAGCCTGGCACCAATAAGAAACTAATGTCTACACCTGGAACCAATAACAAACTAATGTCTACCCTGTCTACACCTGGCACCAATAAGAAACTAATGTCTACACCTGGAACCAATAACAAACTAATGTCTACCCTGTCTATACCTGGCACCAATAATAAACTAATGTCTAGCCTGGCACCAATAACAAGCTAATGTCTACACCTGGCACCAATAAGAAACTAATGTCTACACCTGGAACCAATAACAAACTAATGTCTACCCTGTCTACACCTGGCACCAATACGAAACTAATGTCTACACCTGGCACCAATAACAAACTAATGTCTACACCTGGCACCAATAACAAACTAATGTCTACACCTGGAACCAATAACAAACTAATGTCTACCCTGTCTACACCTGGCACCAATAAGAAACTAATGTCTACACCTGGCACCAATAACAAGCTAATGTCTACACCTGGCACCAATAACAAACTAATGTCTACACCTGGCACCAATAAGAAACTAATGTCTACACCTGGCACCAATAAGAAACTAATGTCTGCACCTGGCACCAATAACAAACTAATGTCTACACCTGGCACCAATAAGAAACTAATGTCTACACCTGGCACCAATAACAAACTAATGTCCATCTGAACATGATGATCACATTTAACTGATAGGCCGCACAAGCAACGAAACATTCATGTAAGTTCGCGAGATCAGGGTAACTATGTCAGTTATTTGAGAGAACGTACAACCTATCTACCTACGATACATCCTAGAACTAGAATGAGAGACCAGATCATACCTAACAACACAGTCAATCTACAGAACACACTAGTGTACATACCTGTTGTGGAGGTCCCGTGTCCCTGCAGACTTCTTAATGAAGCAGAACCTGGTGGTGACATGTTGGACCACTACAACTGAGAACAGCATCAACCAGAACGGCCTGAGGAGAGGAAGTGAAGGGGATACATTATATTTGAAAGGTAACCACATTATAACCCATACATAACCCATACATTATCCATACATAATCCAAACATAATCCAAACATAAACCATACATAACCCATACATAACCCATACATAACCAAACATAACCCATACATAATCCATACATTATCCATACATAATCCAAACATAACCCATACATAACCCATACATAACCAAACATAACCCATACATTATCCACATTATCCACACATTATCCACACATTATCCAAACATAACCCATAGATTATCCATACATTATCCATAGATTATCCATACATAACCCATACATTACCCGCGCATAACCCATACATAACCCATACATTATCCATACATAACCCATACATAACCCATACATAACCCAAACATAATCCAAACATAACCCATACATAACCCATACATTATCCATACATTATCCAAACATGTTCTAAACATAACCCATACATAACCCAAACATAACCCATACATTATCCAAACATAACCCATAGATGACCCATAGATAACCCATAGATAACCCATGATAACCCATAGATAACCCAAACATAATCCAAACATAATCCAAACCTAACCCATACATAATCCATTCATAATCCATTCATACTCCATACATAACCCATACATAATCCATACATAATCCATACATAGCACATACATAACCCATACATAACCCATAGATAACCCATACATTATCCACACATTATCCACACATTATCCACACATTATCCACACATTATCCAAACATAACCCATAGATTATCCATACATTATCCATAGATTATCCATACATAACCCATACATAACCCGTGGATAACCCATACATAATCCATACATAATCCATACATAACCCATACATAATCCATACATAATCCATGCATAATCCATACATAACCCATACATAATCCATACATTACATAAACCATACATAATCCATACATAACCCATTCGTAAGCAGTACTTAAGCGTTTCATCATGTAGTGCCATTGGGAAATGTAGGGTATAGTCTCTGAGAAGCGCCACTCACCACATGTTCCCCAGGGCCTTGAAGAGCATGAGGTTCTGTCTATAGTGTCTGTGGACTCATTACGTGTTTCCCAGGACCTTGAAGAGCATGAGGTTCTGTTTCATGTTCCCCAGAACCTTGAAGAACATGGGGTTCTGTCTATAGTGGCTGTGGATTTACCATGTGTTCCACAGGACCGTGAAGAACATGAGGTTCTCTATAGTGTCTGTGGATTTACCATGTGTTCCACAGGACCGTGAAGAGCATGAGGTTCTGTCCACAGTGTCTGTGGACTCATCACGTGTTCCCCAGGACCTTGAAGAGCATGAGGTTCGTCTACAGTGTCTATGGACTCACCACATGTTCCCCAGGACCTTGAAGAGCATGAGGTTCTGTCCGTGGAAGATGGGGATGATGATGAGGAACACAGCGATCAGCAGACACAGGAAGAACACTATGGTCTGGATCAGCATACCTGGAGAGATGTTTAAGCATTTTATACCCAATACGCAGTACAACCCCACAGGTGAAGACAGAATGTAACATTAAAATGAAGGATGTCAGTGAAGACAGAATGTGACCCTGAAATGAAGGATTTAAAATGTTTATTTAACTTGGCAAGTCAGTGAAGAACAAGTTCTTATTTACAATAGCGGTCTACACCGGCCAAACCCGGACGACACTGGGTGTGTTAAATTGTGTGCCTCCCTATCTAACTCCCAATCACGGCTGGTTGTGATACAGCCTGGAATCGAACCAGGGTGTCTGTAATGACACCTCTAGAACTTAGATGCAGTGCCTTAGACCGCTGCGCTACTCGGGAGCCCTTGGGATCTCAGTGAAGACAGAATGTGATCACAAAATGAAGGATCTCGGAGGAGACAGAATTTGAACGCTTTTCTCCGAACTCGCAAGTTCGGAAAAAACTGGGAGATTTTCAGTTTCCAGGAATTGTGTACAGATCCTTTGCGCCATGGGGCTGTGCATTATCATGCTGAAACATGAGGTGATGGCGGCAGATGAATGGCCCGACAATGGGCCAAAAGGATCTCGTCACGCTATCTCTGTGCACTAAAATTGCCATTGATAAAATGCAATTGTGTTCGTTGTCCGTAGCTTCTGCCTGCCCATACCATAACCCCACCGGCTCCGTGAGGCACTCTGTTCACAACGTTGACATCAACAAACATCTCGCCCACACGGCGCAATACACACTGTCTGCAATCTGCCAGGTACAGTTTCATCCATGAAGAGCACACTTCTCCAGCATGCCAGTGACCATTGAAGGTGAGCATTTCCCCACTGAACTTGGTCATGACGCTGAACTACAGTCAGGTCAAGAGCAATGTGATTGGTTACCACCCTGTCTCTCTGCACTGCTATTGGTTTATGTCTCTTGTTTTCCCCCCTGTCACCACGGTAACAATAATGTGATTGACTGGTGAGGACAACAAAAACGCAGATGAGCTTCACTGAAATAGTTTCTATCAGTTTGTGCAGAAGGTCTGCGGTTGTGCAAACCCACAGATTATTCAGCTGTCCAGGTGGCTGGTCTCAGATGATCCCACAGGTGAAGATGTCGGATGTGGAGGTCCTGGGCTGGCGTGGTTACAAGTGGTCTACGGTTGTTTCCCAAGGTGGGCTCACTAGTCTGTCACTGTTATTTCCCCAAGGTGGGCTCACTAGTCTCTCACTGTTATTTAGTTATTTCCCAAGGTGGGCTCACTAGTCTGTCACTATTATTTAGTTATTTCCCAAGGTTGGCCCACTAGTCTGTCACTGTTATTTTGTTATTTCCCCAAGGTGGGCTCACTAGTCTGTCACTGTTATTTTGTTATTTCCCCAAGGTGGGCTCACTAGTCTGTCACTGTTATTTCCCCAAGGTGGGCTCACTAGTCTCTCACTGTTATTTCCCAAGGTGGGCTCACTAGTCTCTCACTGTTATTTTGTTATTTCCCCAAGGTGGGCTCACTAGTCTGTCACTATTATTTCCCAAGGTGGGCTCACTAGTCTCTCACTGTTATTTCCCAAGGTGGGCTCACTAGTCTCTCACTGTTATTTTGTTATTTCCCAAGGTGGGCTCACTAGTCTCTCACTGTTATTTCCCAAGGTGGGCTCACTAGTCTCTCACTGTTATTTTGTTATTTCCCCAAGGTGGGCTCACTAGTCTCTCACTGTTATTTTGTTATTTCCCCAAGGTGGGCTCACTAGTCTCTCACTGTTATTTTGTTATTTCCCCAAGGTGGGCTCACTAGCCTGCCACTGTTATTTCCCCAAGGTTGGCTCACTAGTCTGTCACTGTTATTTCCCCAAGGTGGGCTCACTATTCTGTCACTGTTATTTCCCCAACGTGGGCTCACTAGTCTGTCACTGTTATTTAGTTATTTCCCAACGTGGGCTCACTAGTCTGTCACTGTTATTTAGTTATTTCCCAACGTGGGCTCACTAGTCTGTCACTGTTATTTAGTTATTTCCCCAAGGTGGGCTCACTAGTCTGGCACTGTTATTTAGTTATTTCCCCAAGGTGGGCTCACTAGTCTGGCACTGTTATTTTGTTATTTCCCCAAGGTGGGTTCACTAGTCTGGCACTGTTATTTAGATATTTCCCAACGTGGGCTCACTAGTCTGGCACTGTTATTTTGTTATTTCCCAACGTGGACTCACGAGTCTGTCACTGTTATTTAGTTATTTCCCAACGTGGGCTCACTAGTCTGTCACTGTTATTTAGTTATTTCCCAACGTGGGCTCACTAGTCTGTCACTGTTATTTAGTTATTTCCCAACGTGGGCTCACTAGTCTGTCACTGTTATTTAGTTATTTCCCCAAGGTGGGCTCACTAGTCTGGCACTGTTATTTAGTTATTTCCACAAGGTGGGCTCACTAGTCTGGCACTGTTATTCTGTTATTTCCCCAAGGTGGGTTCACTAGTCTGGCACTGTTATTTAGATATTCCCAACGTGGGTTCACTAGTCTGGCAATGTTATTGTCTTATTTCCCAACGTGGGCTCACGAGTCTGTCACTGTTATTTAGTTATTTCCCAACGTGGGCTCACTAGTCTGTCACTGTTATTTAGTTATTTCCCAACGTGGGCTCACTAGTCTGTCACTGTTATTTTGTTATTTCCCACTGTGGGCTCACTAGTCTGTCACTGTTACTTTGTTATTTCCCAAGGTGGGCTCACTAGTCTGGCACTGTTATTTCCCCAAGGTGGGCTCACTAGTCTGTCACTGTTATTTCCCCAAGGTGGGCTCACCAGTCTCTCACTGTTATTTAGTCATTTCCCAAGGTGGGCCCACTAGTCTGTCACTGTTATTTAGTTATTTCCCAAGGTTGGCCGACTAGTCTGTCACTGTTATTTTGTTATTTCCCCAAGGTGGGCTCACTAGTCTGTCACTGTTATTTTGTTATTTCCCCAAGGTGGGCTCACTAGTCTGTCACTGTTATTTCCCCAAGGTGGGCCCAATAGTCTGTCACCGTTATTTCCCAAGGATGGCCCACTCGTCTGGCACTGTTATTTAGTTATTTCCCAAGGTGGGCTCACTAGTCTGTCACTGTTATTTAGTTATTTCCCAAGGTTGGCCCACTAGTCTGTTACTGTTATTTAGTTATTTCCCAACGTGGGCTCACTAGTCTGTCACTGTTATTTAGTTATTTCCCCAAGGTGGGCTCACTAGTCTGGCACTGTTATTTAGTTATTTCCCCAAGGTGGGCTCACTAGTCTGGCACTGTTATTTAGTTATTTCCCCAAGGTGGGCTCACTAGTCTGGCACTGTTATTTTGTTATTTCCCCAAGGTGGGCTCACTAGTCTGGCACTGTTATTTTGTTATTTCCCCAAGGTGGGTTCACTAATCTGGCACTGTTATTTAGATATTTCCCAACGTGGGCTCACTAGTCTGGCACTGTTATTTTGTTATTTCCCAACGTGGGCTCACGAGTCTGTCACTGTTATTTAGTTATTTCCCAAAGTGGGCTCACTAGTCTGTCACTGTTATTTAGTTATTTCCCCAAGGTGGGCTCACTAGTCTGGCACTGTTATTTAGTTATTTCCCCAAGGTGGGCTCACTAGTCTGGCACTGTTATTTAGTTATTTCCCCAAGGTGGGCTCACTAGTCTGGCACTGTTATTTAGTTATTTCCCCAAGGTGGGCTCACTAGTCTGGCACTGTTATTTTGTTATTTCCCCAACGTGGGCTCACTAGTCTGTCACTGTTATTTAGTTATTTCCCAACGTGGGCTCACTAGTCTGTCACTGTTATTTAGTTATTTCCCCAAGGTGGGCTCACTAGTCTGGCACTGTTATTTAGTTATTTCCCCAAGGTGGGCTCACTAGTCTGGCACTGTTATTTAGTTATTTCCCAACGTGGGCTCACTAGTCTGGCACTGTTATTTTGCTATTTCCCAACGTGGGCTCACGAGTCTGGCACTGTTACTTTGTTATTTCCCAAGGTGGGCTCACTAGTCTGTCACTGTTATTTCCCCAAGGTGGGCTCACTAGTCTCTCACTGTTATTTCCCAAGGTGGGCTCACTAGTCTCTCACTGTTATTTTGTTATTTCCCCAAGGTGGGCTCACTAGTCTGTCACTGTTATTTCCCAAGGTGGGCTCACTAGTCTGTCACTGTTAATTCCCAAGGTGGGCTCACTAGCCTCTCACTGTTATTTCCCAAGGTGGGCTCACTAGTCTCTCATTGTTATTTTCTTATTTCCCCAAGGTGGGCTCACTAGTCTGTCGCTGTTATTTTGTTATTTCCCCAAGGTGGGCTCACTAGCCTGTCACTGTTATTTCCCCAAGGTTGGCTCACTAGTCTGGCACTGTTATTTCCCAAGGTGGGCTCACTAGTCTGTCACTGTTATTTCCCAAGGTGGGCTCACTAGTCTGTCACTGTTATTTCCCCAAGGTGGGCTCACTAGTCTGTCACTGTTATTTCCAAAGGTGGGCTCACTATTCTGTCACTGTTATTTCCCCAACGTGGGCTCACTAGTCTGTCACTGTAATTTAGTTATTTCCCAACGTGGGCTCACTAGTCTGTCACTGTTATTTTGTTATTTCCCAACGTGGGCTCACTAGTCTGGCACTGTTATTTTGTTATTTCCCAACGTGGGCTCACGAGTCTGTCACTGTTATTTAGTTATTTCCCAACGTGGGCTCACTAGTCTGTCACTGTTATTTAGTTATTTCCCCAAGGTGGGCTCACTAGTCTGGCACTGTTATTTAGTTATTTCCCCAAGGTGGGTTCACTAGTCTGGCACTGTTATTTAGATATTTCCCAACGTGGGCTCACTAGTCTGGCACTGTTATTTTGTTATTTCCCACTTTGGGCTCACTAGTCTGTCACTGTTACTTTGTTATTTCCCAAGGTGGGCTCACTAGTCTGTCACTGTTATTTTGTTATTTCCCAACGTGGGCTCACTAGTCTGGCACTGTTATTTTGTTATTTCCCAAGGTGAGCTCACTAGTCTGTCACTGTTATTTTGTTATTTCCCAACGTGGGCTCACTAGTCTGGCACTGTTATTTTGTTATTTCCCAATGTGGGCTCACTAGTCTGGCACTGTTATTTTGTTATTTCCCAATGTGGGCTCACTAGTCTGGCACTGTTATTTCCACAAGGTGGGCTCACTAGTCTGTCACTTTTATTTCCAAAGGTGGGCTCACTATTCTGTCACTGTTATTTCCCCAAGGTGGGCTCACTAGTCTGTCACTGTTATTTCCCCAAGGTGGGCTCACCAGTCTCTCACTGTTATTTAGTCATTTCCCAAGGTGGGCCCACTAGTCTGTCACTGTTATTTAGTTATTTCCCAAGGTTGGCCGACTAGTCTGTCACTGTTATTTTGTTATTTCCCCAAGGTGGGCTCACTAGTCTGTCACTGTTATTTCCCCAAGGTGGGCCCAATAGTCAGTCACCGTTATTTCCCAAGGATGGCCCACTAGTCTGGCACTGTTATTTAGTTATTTCCCAAGGTGGGCCCACTAGTCTGTCACTGTTATTTAGTCATTTCCCAAGGTGGGCCCACTAGTCTGTCACTGTTATTTAGTTATTTCCCAAGGTTGGCCGACTAGTCTGTCACTGTTATTTTGTTATTTCCCCAAGGTGGGCTCACTAGTCTGTCACTGTTATTTCCCCAAGGTGGGCCCAATAGTCTGTCACCGTTATTTCCCAAGGATGGCCCACTAGTCTGGCACTGTTATTTAGTTATTTCCCAAGGTGGGCTCACTAGTCTGTCACTGTTATTTAGTTATTTCCCAAGGTTGGCCGACTAGTCTGTCACTGTTATTTTGTTATTTCCCCAAGGTGGGCTCACTAGTCTGTCACTGTTATTTTGTTATTTCCCCAAGGTGGGCTCACTAGTCTGTCACTGTTATTTCCCCAAGGTGGGCCCAATAGTCTGTCACCGTTATTTCCCAAGGATGGCCCACTAGTCTGGCACTGTTATTTAGTTATTTCCCAAGGTGGGCTCACTAGTCTGTCACTGTTATTTAGTTATTTCCCAAGGTTGGCCCACTAGTCTGGCACTGTTATTTAGTTATTTCCCAAGGTGGGCTCACTAGTCTGTCACTGTTATTCAGATATTTCCCCAAGGTGGGCTCACTAGTCTGTCACTGTTATTTAGTTATTTCCCAACGTGGGCTCACTAGTCTGTCACTGTTATTTAGTTATTTCCCAACGTGGGCTCACTAGTCTGTCACTGTTATTTAGTTATTTCCCCAAGGTGGGCTCACTAGTCTGGCACTGTTATTTAGTTATTTCCCCAAGGTGGGCTCACTAGTCTGGCACTGTTATTTAGTTATTTCCCAACGTGGGCTCACTAGTCTGGCACTGTTATTTTGCAATTTCCCGACGTGGGCTCACGAGTCTGGCACTGTTACTTTGTTATTTCCCAAGGTGGGCTCACTAGTCTGTCACTGTTATTTCCCCAAGGTGGGCTCACTAGTCTCTCACTGTTATTTCCCAAGGTGGGCTCACTAGTCTCTCACTGTTATTTTGTTATTTCCCCAAGGTGGGCTCACTAGTCTGTCACTGTTATTTCCCAAGGTGGGCTCACTAGTCTGTCACTGTTAATTCCCAAGGTGGGCTCACTAGTCTCTCACTGTTATTTCCCAAGGTGGGCTCACTAGTCTCTCATTGTTATTTTGTTATTTCCCCAAGGTGGGCTCACTAGTCTGTCGCTGTTATCTTGTTATTTCCCCAAGGTGGGCTCACTAGCCTGTCACTGTTATTTCCCCAAGGTTGGCTCACTAGTCTGGCACTGTTATTTCCCAAGGTGGGCTCACTAGTCTGTCACTGTTATTTCCCAAGGTGGGCTCACTAGTCTGTCACTGTTATTTCCCCAAGGTGGGCTCACTAGTCTGTCACTGTTATTTCCAAAGGTGGGCTCACTATTCTGTCACTGTTATTTCCCCAACGTGGGCTCACTAGTCTGTCACTGTAATTTAGTTATTTCCCAACGTGGGCTCACTAGTCTGTCACTGTTATTTAGTTATTTCCCAACGTGGGCTCACTAGTCTGGCACTGTTATTTTGCAATTTCCCAACGTGGGCTCACGAGTCTGGCACTGTTACTTTGTTATTTCCCAAGGTGGGCTCACTAGTCTGTCACTGTTATTTCCCCAAGGTGGGCTCACTAGTCTCTCACTGTTATTTCCCAAGGTGGGCTCACTAGTCTCTCACTGTTATTTTGTTATTTCCCCAAGGTGGGCTCACTAGTCTGTCACTGTTATTTCCCAAGGTGGGCTCACTAGTCTGTCACTGTTAATTCCCAAGGTGGGCTCACTAGTCTCTCACTGTTATTTCCCAAGGTGGGCTCACTAGTCTCTCATTGTTATTTTGTTATTTCCCCAAGGTGGGCTCACTAGTCTGTCGCTGTTATCTTGTTATTTCCCCAAGGTGGGCTCACTAGCCTGTCACTGTTATTTCCCCAAGGTTGGCTCACTAGTCTGGCACTGTTATTTCCCAAGGTGGGCTCACTAGTCTGTCACTGTTATTTCCCAAGGTGGGCTCACTAGTCTGTCACTGTTATTTCCCCAAGGTGGGCTCACTAGTCTGTCACTGTTATTTCCAAAGGTGGGCTCACTATTCTGTCACTGTTATTTCCCCAACGTGGGCTCACTAGTCTGTCACTGTAATTTAGTTATTTCCCAACGTGGGCTCACTAGTCTGTCACTGTTATTTAGTTATTTCCCAACGTGGGCTCACTAGTCTGGCACTGTTATTTTGTTATTTCCCAACGTGGGCTCACGAGTCTGTCACTGTTATTTAGTTATTTCCCAACGTGGGCTCACTAGTCTGTCACTGTTATTTAGTTATTTCCCCAAGGTGGGCTCACTAGTCTGGCACTGTTATTTAGTTATTTCCCCAAGGTGGGCTCACTAGTCTGGCACTGTTATTTAGTTATTTCCCCAAGGTGGGTTCACTAGTCTGGCACTGTTATTTAGATATTCCCAACGTGGGCTCACTAGTCTGGCACTGTTATTTTGCAATTTCCCAACGTGGGCTCACGAGTCTGGCACTGTTACTTTGTTATTTCCCCAAGGTGGGCTCACTAGTCTGGCACTGTTATTTAGTTATTTCCCCAAGGTGAGCTCACTAGTCTGGCACTGTTATTTAGTTATTTCCCCAAGGTGGGTTCACTAGTCTGTCACTGTTATTTAGTTATTTCCCAACGTGGGCTCACTAGTCTGGCACTGTTATTTTGCAATTTCCCAACGTGGGCTCACGAGTCTGGCACTGTTACTTTGTTATTTCCCAAGGTGGGCTCACTAGTCTGTCACTGTTATTTCCCCAAGGTGGGCTCACTAGTCTCTCACTGTTATTTCCCAAGGTGGGCTCACTAGTCTCTCACTGTTATTTTGTTATTTCCCCAAGGTGGGCTCACTAGTCTGTCACTGTTATTTCCCAAGGTGGGCTCACTAGTCTGTCACTGTTAATTCCCAAGGTGGGCTCACTAGTCTCTCACTGTTATTTCCCAAGGTGGGCTCACTAGTCTCTCATTGTTATTTTGTTATTTCCCCAAGGTGGGCTCACTAGTCTGTCGCTGTTATCTTGTTATTTCCCCAAGGTGGGCTCACTAGCCTGTCACTGTTATTTCCCCAACGTGGGCTCACTAGTCTGTCACTGTAATTTAGTTATTTCCCAACGTGGGCTCACTAGTCTCTCACTGTTATTTAGTTATTTCCCAACGTGGGCTCACTAGTCTTTCACTGTTATTTTGTTATTTCCCACTGTGGGCTCACTAGTCTGTCACTGTTATTGAGTTATTTCCCAACGTGGGCTCACTAGTCTGGCACTGTTATTTTATTATTTCCCAAGGTGGGCTCACTACTCTGTCACTGTTATTTTGTTATTTCCCAATGTGGGCTCACTAGTCTGGCACTGTTATTTTGTTATTTCCCAACGTGGGCTCACTAGTCTGGCACTGTTATTTTGTTATTTCCCAACGTGGGCTCACTAGTCTGGCACTGTTATTTTATTATTTCCCAAGGTGGGCTCACTACTCTGTCACTGTTATTTTGTTATTTCCCAATGTGGGCTCACTAGTCTCTCATTGTTATTTTGTTATTTCCCCAAGGTGGGCTCACTAGTCTGTCGCTGTTATCTTGTTATTTCCCCAAGGTGGGCTCACTAGCCTGTCACTGTTATTTCCCCAAGGTTGGCTCACTAGTCTGGCACTGTTATTTCCCAAGGTGGGCTCACTAGTCTGTCACTGTTATTTCCCAAGGTGGGCTCACTAGTCTGTCACTGTTATTTCCCCAAGGTGGGCTCACTAGTCTGTCACTGTTATTTCCAAAGGTGGGCTCACTATTCTGTCACTGTTATTTCCCCAACGTGGGCTCACTAGTCTGTCACTGTAATTTAGTTATTTCCCAACGTGGGCTCACTAGTCTGTCACTGTTATTTAGTTATTTCCCAACGTGGGCTCACTAGTCTGGCACTGTTATTTTGTTATTTCCCAACGTGGGCTCACGAGTCTGTCACTGTTATTTAGTTATTTCCCAACGTGGGCTCACTAGTCTGTCACTGTTATTTAGTTATTTCCCCAAGGTGGGCTCACTAGTCTGGCACTGTTATTTAGTTATTTCCCCAAGGTGGGCTCACTAGTCTGGCACTGTTATTTAGTTATTTCCCCAAGGTGGGTTCACTAGTCTGGCACTGTTATTTAGATATTCCCAACGTGGGCTCACTAGTCTGGCACTGTTATTTTGCAATTTCCCAACGTGGGCTCACGAGTCTGGCACTGTTACTTTGTTATTTCCCCAAGGTGGGCTCACTAGTCTGGCACTGTTATTTAGTTATTTCCCCAAGGTGAGCTCACTAGTCTGGCACTGTTATTTAGTTATTTCCCCAAGGTGGGTTCACTAGTCTGTCACTGTTATTTAGTTATTTCCCAACGTGGGCTCACTAGTCTGGCACTGTTATTTTGCAATTTCCCAACGTGGGCTCACGAGTCTGGCACTGTTACTTTGTTATTTCCCAAGGTGGGCTCACTAGTCTGTCACTGTTATTTCCCCAAGGTGGGCTCACTAGTCTCTCACTGTTATTTCCCAAGGTGGGCTCACTAGTCTCTCACTGTTATTTTGTTATTTCCCCAAGGTGGGCTCACTAGTCTGTCACTGTTATTTCCCAAGGTGGGCTCACTAGTCTGTCACTGTTAATTCCCAAGGTGGGCTCACTAGTCTCTCACTGTTATTTCCCAAGGTGGGCTCACTAGTCTCTCATTGTTATTTTGTTATTTCCCCAAGGTGGGCTCACTAGTCTGTCGCTGTTATCTTGTTATTTCCCCAAGGTGGGCTCACTAGCCTGTCACTGTTATTTCCCCAACGTGGGCTCACTAGTCTGTCACTGTAATTTAGTTATTTCCCAACGTGGGCTCACTAGTCTCTCACTGTTATTTAGTTATTTCCCAACGTGGGCTCACTAGTCTTTCACTGTTATTTTGTTATTTCCCACTGTGGGCTCACTAGTCTGTCACTGTTATTGAGTTATTTCCCAACGTGGGCTCACTAGTCTGGCACTGTTATTTTATTATTTCCCAAGGTGGGCTCACTACTCTGTCACTGTTATTTTGTTATTTCCCAATGTGGGCTCACTAGTCTGGCACTGTTATTTTGTTATTTCCCAACGTGGGCTCACTAGTCTGGCACTGTTATTTTGTTATTTCCCAACGTGGGCTCACTAGTCTGGCACTGTTATTTTATTATTTCCCAAGGTGGGCTCACTACTCTGTCACTGTTATTTTGTTATTTCCCAATGTGGGCTCACTAGTCTCTCATTGTTATTTTGTTATTTCCCCAAGGTGGGCTCACTAGTCTGTCGCTGTTATCTTGTTATTTCCCCAAGGTGGGCTCACTAGCCTGTCACTGTTATTTCCCCAAGGTTGGCTCACTAGTCTGGCACTGTTATTTCCCAAGGTGGGCTCACTAGTCTGTCACTGTTATTTCCCAAGGTGGGCTCACTAGTCTGTCACTGTTATTTCCCCAAGGTGGGCTCACTAGTCTGTCACTGTTATTTCCAAAGGTGGGCTCACTATTCTGTCACTGTTATTTCCCCAACGTGGGCTCACTAGTCTGTCACTGTAATTTAGTTATTTCCCAACGTGGGCTCACTAGTCTGTCACTGTTATTTAGTTATTTCCCAACGTGGGCTCACTAGTCTGGCACTGTTATTTTGTTATTTCCCAACGTGGGCTCACGAGTCTGTCACTGTTATTTAGTTATTTCCCAACGTGGGCTCACTAGTCTGTCACTGTTATTTAGTTATTTCCCCAAGGTGGGCTCACTAGTCTGGCACTGTTATTTAGTTATTTCCCCAAGGTGGGCTCACTAGTCTGGCACTGTTATTTTGCAATTTCCCAACGTGGGCTCACGAGTCTGGCACTGTTACTTTGTTATTTCCCCAAGGTGGGCTCACTAGTCTGGCACTGTTATTTAGTTATTTCCCCAAGGTGAGCTCACTAGTCTGGCACTGTTATTTAGTTATTTCCCCAAGGTGGGTTCACTAGTCTCTCACTGTTATTTAGTTATTTCCCAACGTGGGCTCACTAGTCTGGCACTGTTATTTTGCAATTTCCCAACGTGGGCTCACGAGTCTGGCACTGTTACTTTGTTATTTCCCAAGGTGGGCTCACTAGTCTGTCACTGTTATTTCCCCAAGGTGGGCTCACTAGTCTCTCACTGTTATTTCCCAAGGTGGGCTCACTAGTCTCTCACTGTTATTTTGTTATTTCCCCAAGGTGGGCTCACTAGTCTGTCACTGTTATTTCCCAAGGTGGGCTCACTAGTCTGTCACTGTTAATTCCCAAGGTGGGCTCACTAGTCTCTCACTGTTATTTCCCAAGGTGGGCTCACTAGTCTCTCATTGTTATTTTGTTATTTCCCCAAGGTGGGCTCACTAGTCTGTCGCTGTTATCTTGTTATTTCCCCAAGGTGGGCTCACTAGCCTGTCACTGTTATTTCCCCAACGTGGGCTCACTAGTCTGTCACTGTAATTTAGTTATTTCCCAACGTGGGCTCACTAGTCTCTCACTGTTATTTAGTTATTTCCCAACGTGGGCTCACTAGTCTTTCACTGTTATTTTGTTATTTCCCACTGTGGGCTCACTAGTCTGTCACTGTTATTGAGTTATTTCCCAACGTGGGCTCACTAGTCTGGCACTGTTATTGTATTATTTCCCAACGTGGGCTCACGAGTCTGTCACTGTTATTTAGTTATTTCCCAACGTGGGCTCACTAGTCTGTCACTGTTATTTAGTTATTTCCCCAAGGTGGGCTCACTAGTCTGGCACTGTTATTTAGTTATTTCCCCAAGGTGGGTTCACTAGTCTGGCACTGTTATTTAGATATTTCCCAACGTGGGCTCACTAGTCTGGCACTGTTATTTTGTTATTTCCCACTTTGGGCTCACTAGTCTGTCACTGTTACTTTGTTATTTCCCAAGGTGGGCTCACTAGTCTGTCACTGTTATTTTGTTATTTCCCAACGTGGGCTCACTAGTCTGGCACTGTTATTTTGTTATTTCCCAAGGTGAGCTCACTAGTCTGTCACTGTTATTTTGTTATTTCCCAACGTGGGCTCACTAGTCTGGCACTGTTATTTTGTTATTTCCCAATGTGGGCTCACTAGTCTGGCACTGTTATTTTGTTATTTCCCAATGTGGGCTCACTAGTCTGGCACTGTTATTTCCACAAGGTGGGCTCACTAGTCTGTCACTTTTATTTCCAAAGGTGGGCTCACTATTCTGTCACTGTTATTTCCCCAAGGTGGGCTCACTAGTCTGTCACTGTTATTTCCCCAAGGTGGGCTCACCAGTCTCTCACTGTTATTTAGTCATTTCCCAAGGTGGGCCCACTAGTCTGTCACTGTTATTTAGTTATTTCCCAAGGTTGGCCGACTAGTCTGTCACTGTTATTTTGTTATTTCCCCAAGGTGGGCTCACTAGTCTGTCACTGTTATTTCCCCAAGGTGGGCCCAATAGTCTGTCACCGTTATTTCCCAAGGATGGCCCACTAGTCTGGCACTGTTATTTAGTTATTTCCCAAGGTGGGCCCACTAGTCTGTCACTGTTATTTAGTCATTTCCCAAGGTGGGCCCACTAGTCTGTCACTGTTATTTAGTTATTTCCCAAGGTTGGCCGACTAGTCTGTCACTGTTATTTTGTTATTTCCCCAAGGTGGGCTCACTAGTCTGTCACTGTTATTTCCCCAAGGTGGGCCCAATAGTCTGTCACCGTTATTTCCCAAGGATGGCCCACTAGTCTGGCACTGTTATTTAGTTATTTCCCAAGGTGGGCTCACTAGTCTGTCACTGTTATTTAGTTATTTCCCAAGGTTGGCCGACTAGTCTGTCACTGTTATTTTGTTATTTCCCCAAGGTGGGCTCACTAGTCTGTCACTGTTATTTTGTTATTTCCCCAAGGTGGGCTCACTAGTCTGTCACTGTTATTTCCCCAAGGTGGGCCCAATAGTCTGTCACCGTTATTTCCCAAGGATGGCCCACTAGTCTGGCACTGTTATTTAGTTATTTCCCAAGGTGGGCTCACTAGTCTGTCACTGTTATTTAGTTATTTCCCAAGGTTGGCCCACTAGTCTGGCACTGTTATTTAGTTATTTCCCAAGGTGGGCTCACTAGTCTGTCACTGTTATTCAGATATTTCCCCAAGGTGGGCTCACTAGTCTGTCACTGTTATTTAGTTATTTCCCAACGTGGGCTCACTAGTCTGTCACTGTTATTTAGTTATTTCCCAACGTGGGCTCACTAGTCTGTCACTGTTATTTAGTTATTTCCCCAAGGTGGGCTCACTAGTCTGGCACTGTTATTTAGTTATTTCCCCAAGGTGGGCTCACTAGTCTGGCACTGTTATTTAGTTATTTCCCAACGTGGGCTCACTAGTCTGGCACTGTTATTTTGCAATTTCCCGACGTGGGCTCACGAGTCTGGCACTGTTACTTTGTTATTTCCCAAGGTGGGCTCACTAGTCTGTCACTGTTATTTCCCCAAGGTGGGCTCACTAGTCTCTCACTGTTATTTCCCAAGGTGGGCTCACTAGTCTCTCACTGTTATTTTGTTATTTCCCCAAGGTGGGCTCACTAGTCTGTCACTGTTATTTCCCAAGGTGGGCTCACTAGTCTGTCACTGTTAATTCCCAAGGTGGGCTCACTAGTCTCTCACTGTTATTTCCCAAGGTGGGCTCACTAGTCTCTCATTGTTATTTTGTTATTTCCCCAAGGTGGGCTCACTAGTCTGTCGCTGTTATCTTGTTATTTCCCCAAGGTGGGCTCACTAGCCTGTCACTGTTATTTCCCCAAGGTTGGCTCACTAGTCTGGCACTGTTATTTCCCAAGGTGGGCTCACTAGTCTGTCACTGTTATTTCCCAAGGTGGGCTCACTAGTCTGTCACTGTTATTTCCCCAAGGTGGGCTCACTAGTCTGTCACTGTTATTTCCAAAGGTGGGCTCACTATTCTGTCACTGTTATTTCCCCAACGTGGGCTCACTAGTCTGTCACTGTAATTTAGTTATTTCCCAACGTGGGCTCACTAGTCTGTCACTGTTATTTAGTTATTTCCCAACGTGGGCTCACTAGTCTGGCACTGTTATTTTGCAATTTCCCAACGTGGGCTCACGAGTCTGGCACTGTTACTTTGTTATTTCCCAAGGTGGGCTCACTAGTCTGTCACTGTTATTTCCCCAAGGTGGGCTCACTAGTCTCTCACTGTTATTTCCCAAGGTGGGCTCACTAGTCTCTCACTGTTATTTTGTTATTTCCCCAAGGTGGGCTCACTAGTCTGTCACTGTTATTTCCCAAGGTGGGCTCACTAGTCTGTCACTGTTAATTCCCAAGGTGGGCTCACTAGTCTCTCACTGTTATTTCCCAAGGTGGGCTCACTAGTCTCTCATTGTTATTTTGTTATTTCCCCAAGGTGGGCTCACTAGTCTGTCGCTGTTATCTTGTTATTTCCCCAAGGTGGGCTCACTAGCCTGTCACTGTTATTTCCCCAAGGTTGGCTCACTAGTCTGGCACTGTTATTTCCCAAGGTGGGCTCACTAGTCTGTCACTGTTATTTCCCAAGGTGGGCTCACTATTCTGTCACTGTTATTTCCCCAACGTGGGCTCACTAGTCTGTCACTGTAATTTAGTTATTTCCCAACGTGGGCTCACTAGTCTGTCACTGTTATTTAGTTATTTCCCAACGTGGGCTCACTAGTCTGGCACTGTTATTTTGTTATTTCCCAACGTGGGCTCACGAGTCTGTCACTGTTATTTAGTTATTTCCCAACGTGGGCTCACTAGTCTGTCACTGTTATTTAGTTATTTCCCCAAGGTGGGCTCACTAGTCTGGCACTGTTATTTAGTTATTTCCCCAAGGTGGGCTCACTAGTCTGGCACTGTTATTTAGTTATTTCCCCAAGGTGGGTTCACTAGTCTGGCACTGTTATTTAGATATTCCCAACGTGGGCTCACTAGTCTGGCACTGTTATTTTGCAATTTCCCAACGTGGGCTCACGAGTCTGGCACTGTTACTTTGTTATTTCCCCAAGGTGGGCTCACTAGTCTGGCACTGTTATTTAGTTATTTCCCCAAGGTGAGCTCACTAGTCTGGCACTGTTATTTAGTTATTTCCCCAAGGTGGGTTCACTAGTCTGTCACTGTTATTTAGTTATTTCCCAACGTGGGCTCACTAGTCTGGCACTGTTATTTTGCAATTTCCCAACGTGGGCTCACGAGTCTGGCACTGTTACTTTGTTATTTCCCAAGGTGGGCTCACTAGTCTGTCACTGTTATTTCCCCAAGGTGGGCTCACTAGTCTCTCACTGTTATTTCCCAAGGTGGGCTCACTAGTCTCTCACTGTTATTTTGTTATTTCCCCAAGGTGGGCTCACTAGTCTGTCACTGTTATTTCCCAAGGTGGGCTCACTAGTCTGTCACTGTTAATTCCCAAGGTGGGCTCACTAGTCTCTCACTGTTATTTCCCAAGGTGGGCTCACTAGTCTCTCATTGTTATTTTGTTATTTCCCCAAGGTGGGCTCACTAGTCTGTCGCTGTTATCTTGTTATTTCCCCAAGGTGGGCTCACTAGCCTGTCACTGTTATTTCCCCAACGTGGGCTCACTAGTCTGTCACTGTAATTTAGTTATTTCCCAACGTGGGCTCACTAGTCTCTCACTGTTATTTAGTTATTTCCCAACGTGGGCTCACTAGTCTTTCACTGTTATTTTGTTATTTCCCACTGTGGGCTCACTAGTCTGTCACTGTTATTGAGTTATTTCCCAACGTGGGCTCACTAGTCTGGCACTGTTATTTTATTATTTCCCAAGGTGGGCTCACTACTCTGTCACTGTTATTTTGTTATTTCCCAATGTGGGCTCACTAGTCTGGCACTGTTATTTTGTTATTTCCCAACGTGGGCTCACTAGTCTGGCACTGTTATTTTGTTATTTCCCAACGTGGGCTCACTAGTCTGGCACTGTTATTTTATTATTTCCCAAGGTGGGCTCACTACTCTGTCACTGTTATTTTGTTATTTCCCAATGTGGGCTCACTAGTCTCTCATTGTTATTTTGTTATTTCCCCAAGGTGGGCTCACTAGTCTGTCGCTGTTATCTTGTTATTTCCCCAAGGTGGGCTCACTAGCCTGTCACTGTTATTTCCCCAAGGTTGGCTCACTAGTCTGGCACTGTTATTTCCCAAGGTGGGCTCACTAGTCTGTCACTGTTATTTCCCAAGGTGGGCTCACTAGTCTGTCACTGTTATTTCCCCAAGGTGGGCTCACTAGTCTGTCACTGTTATTTCCAAAGGTGGGCTCACTATTCTGTCACTGTTATTTCCCCAACGTGGGCTCACTAGTCTGTCACTGTAATTTAGTTATTTCCCAACGTGGGCTCACTAGTCTGTCACTGTTATTTAGTTATTTCCCAACGTGGGCTCACTAGTCTGGCACTGTTATTTTGTTATTTCCCAACGTGGGCTCACGAGTCTGTCACTGTTATTTAGTTATTTCCCAACGTGGGCTCACTAGTCTGTCACTGTTATTTAGTTATTTCCCCAAGGTGGGCTCACTAGTCTGGCACTGTTATTTAGTTATTTCCCCAAGGTGGGCTCACTAGTCTGGCACTGTTATTTTGCAATTTCCCAACGTGGGCTCACGAGTCTGGCACTGTTACTTTGTTATTTCCCCAAGGTGGGCTCACTAGTCTGGCACTGTTATTTAGTTATTTCCCCAAGGTGAGCTCACTAGTCTGGCACTGTTATTTAGTTATTTCCCCAAGGTGGGTTCACTAGTCTCTCACTGTTATTTAGTTATTTCCCAACGTGGGCTCACTAGTCTGGCACTGTTATTTTGCAATTTCCCAACGTGGGCTCACGAGTCTGGCACTGTTACTTTGTTATTTCCCAAGGTGGGCTCACTAGTCTGTCACTGTTATTTCCCCAAGGTGGGCTCACTAGTCTCTCACTGTTATTTCCCAAGGTGGGCTCACTAGTCTCTCACTGTTATTTTGTTATTTCCCCAAGGTGGGCTCACTAGTCTGTCACTGTTATTTCCCAAGGTGGGCTCACTAGTCTGTCACTGTTAATTCCCAAGGTGGGCTCACTAGTCTCTCACTGTTATTTCCCAAGGTGGGCTCACTAGTCTCTCATTGTTATTTTGTTATTTCCCCAAGGTGGGCTCACTAGTCTGTCGCTGTTATCTTGTTATTTCCCCAAGGTGGGCTCACTAGCCTGTCACTGTTATTTCCCCAACGTGGGCTCACTAGTCTGTCACTGTAATTTAGTTATTTCCCAACGTGGGCTCACTAGTCTCTCACTGTTATTTAGTTATTTCCCAACGTGGGCTCACTAGTCTTTCACTGTTATTTTGTTATTTCCCACTGTGGGCTCACTAGTCTGTCACTGTTATTGAGTTATTTCCCAACGTGGGCTCACTAGTCTGGCACTGTTATTTTATTATTTCCCAAGGTGGGCTCACTACTCTGTCACTGTTATTTTGTTATTTCCCAATGTGGGCTCACTAGTCTGGCACTGTTATTTTGTTATTTCCCAACGTGGGCTCACTAGTCTGGCACTGTTATTTTGTTATTTCCCAACGTGGGCTCACTAGTCTGGCACTGTTATTTTATTATTTCCCAAGGTGGGCTCACTACTCTGTCACTGTTATTTGGTTATTTCCCAATGTGGGCTCACTACTCTGGCACTGTTATTTTGTTATTTCCCAACGTGGGCTCACTAGTCTGGTACTGTTATTTTGTTATTTCCCAACGTGGGCTCACTAGTCTGTCACTGTTATTTAGTTATTTCCCAACGTGGGCTCACTAGTCTGGCACTGTTACTTTGTTATTTCCCAAGGTGGGCTCACTAGTCTGTCACTGTTATTTTGTTATTTCCCCAAGGTGGGCTCACTAGTCTGTCACTGTTATTTCCCAAGGTGGGCTCACTAGTCTGTCACTGTTAATTCCCAAGGTGGGCTCACTAGTCTCTCACTGTTATTTCCCAAGGTGGGCTCACTAGTCTCTCATTGTTATTTTCTTATTTCCCCAAGGTGGGCTCACTAGTCTGTCGCTGTTATCTTGTTATTTCCCCAAGGTGGGCTCACTAGCCTGTCACTGTTATTTCCCCAAGGTTGGCTCACTAGTCTGGCACTGTTATTTCCCAAGGTGGGCTCACTAGTCTGTCACTGTTATTTCCCAAGGTGGGCTCACTAGTCTGTCACTGTTATTTCCCCAAGGTGGGCTCACTAGTCTGTCACTGTTATTTCCAAAGGTGGGCTCACTATTCTGTCACTGTTATTTCCCCAACGTGGGCTCACTGGTCTGTCACTGTAATTTAGTTATTTCCCAACGTGGGCTCACTAGTCTGTCACTGTTATTTAGTTATTTCCCAACGTGGGCTCACTAGTCTGGCACTGTTATTTTGTTATTTCCCAACGTGGGCTCACGAGTCTGTCACTGTTATTTAGTTATTTCCCAACGTGGGCTCACTAGTCTGTCACTGTTATTTAGTTATTTCCCCAAGGTGGGCTCACTAGTCTGGCACTGTTATTTAGTTATTTCCCCAAGGTGGGCTCACTAGTCTGGCACTGTTATTTAGTTATTTCCCCAAGGTGGGTTCACTAGTCTGGCACTGTTATTTAGATATTCCCAACGTGGGCTCACTAGTCTGGCACTGTTATTTTGCAATTTCCCAACGTGGGCTCACGAGTCTGGCACTGTTACTTTGTTATTTCCCCAAGGTGGGCTCACTAGTCTGGCACTGTTATTTAGTTATTTCCCCAAGGTGAGCTCACTAGTCTGGCACTGTTATTTAGTTATTTCCCCAAGGTGGGTTCACTAGTCTGTCACTGTTATTTAGTTATTTCCCAACGTGGGCTCACTAGTCTGGCACTGTTATTTTGCAATTTCCCAACGTGGGCTCACGAGTCTGGCACTGTTACTTTGTTATTTCCCAAGGTGGGCTCACTAGTCTGTCACTGTTATTTCCCCAAGGTGGGCTCACTAGTCTCTCACTGTTATTTCCCAAGGTGGGCTCACTAGTCTCTCACTGTTATTTTGTTATTTCCCCAAGGTGGGCTCACTAGTCTGTCACTGTTATTTCCCAAGGTGGGCTCACTAGTCTGTCACTGTTAATTCCCAAGGTGGGCTCACTAGTCTCTCACTGTTATTTCCCAAGGTGGGCTCACTAGTCTCTCATTGTTATTTTGTTATTTCCCCAAGGTGGGCTCACTAGTCTGTCGCTGTTATCTTGTTATTTCCCCAAGGTGGGCTCACTAGCCTGTCACTGTTATTTCCCCAACGTGGGCTCACTAGTCTGTCACTGTTATTTAGTTATTTCCCAACGTGGGCTCACTAGTCTGTCACTGTTATTTAGTTATTTCCCCAAGGTGGGCTCACTAGTCTGGCACTGTTATTTAGTTATTTCCCCAAGGTGGGCTCACTAGTCTGGCACTGTTATTTAGTTATTTCCCAACGTGGGCTCACTAGTCTGGCACTGTTATTTTGCAATTTCCCGACGTGGGCTCACGAGTCTGGCACTGTTACTTTGTTATTTCCCAAGGTGGGCTCACTAGTCTGTCACTGTTATTTCCCCAAGGTGGGCTCACTAGTCTCTCACTGTTATTTCCCAAGGTGGGCTCACTAGTCTCTCACTGTTATTTTGTTATTTCCCCAAGGTGGGCTCACTAGTCTGTCACTGTTATTTCCCAAGGTGGGCTCACTAGTCTGTCACTGTTAATTCCCAAGGTGGGCTCACTAGTCTCTCACTGTTATTTCCCAAGGTGGGCTCACTAGTCTCTCATTGTTATTTTGTTATTTCCCCAAGGTGGGCTCACTAGTCTGTCGCTGTTATCTTGTTATTTCCCCAAGGTGGCTCACTAGCCTGTCACTGTTATTTCCCCAAGGTTGGCTCACTAGTCTGGCACTGTTATTTCCCAAGGTGGGCTCACTAGTCTGTCACTGTTATTTCCCAAGGTGGGCTCACTAGTCTGTCACTGTTATTTCCCCAAGGTGGGCTCACTAGTCTGTCACTGTTATTTCCAAAGGTGGGCTCACTATTCTGTCACTGTTATTTCCCCAACGTGGGCTCACTAGTCTGTCACTGTAATTTAGTTATTTCCCAACGTGGGCTCACTAGTCTGTCACTGTTATTTAGTTATTTCCCAACGTGGGCTCACTAGTCTGGCACTGTTATTTTGCAATTTCCCAACGTGGGCTCACGAGTCTGGCACTGTTACTTTGTTATTTCCCAAGGTGGGCTCACTAGTCTGTCACTGTTATTTCCCCAAGGTGGGCTCACTAGTCTCTCACTGTTATTTCCCAAGGTGGGCTCACTAGTCTCTCACTGTTATTTTGTTATTTCCCCAAGGTGGGCTCACTAGTCTGTCACTGTTATTTCCCAAGGTGGGCTCACTAGTCTGTCACTGTTAATTCCCAAGGTGGGCTCACTAGTCTCTCACTGTTATTTCCCAAGGTGGGCTCACTAGTCTCTCATTGTTATTTTGTTATTTCCCCAAGGTGGGCTCACTAGTCTGTCGCTGTTATCTTGTTATTTCCCCAAGGTGGGCTCACTAGCCTGTCACTGTTATTTCCCCAAGGTTGGCTCACTAGTCTGGCACTGTTATTTCCCAAGGTGGGCTCACTAGTCTGTCACTGTTATTTCCCAAGGTGGGCTCACTAGTCTGTCACTGTTATTTCCCCAAGGTGGGCTCACTAGTCTGTCACTGTTATTTCCAAAGGTGGGCTCACTATTCTGTCACTGTTATTTCCCCAACGTGGGCTCACTAGTCTGTCACTGTAATTTAGTTATTTCCCAACGTGGGCTCACTAGTCTGTCACTGTTATTTAGTTATTTCCCAACGTGGGCTCACTAGTCTGGCACTGTTATTTTGTTATTTCCCAACGTGGGCTCACGAGTCTGTCACTGTTATTTAGTTATTTCCCAACGTGGGCTCACTAGTCTGTCACTGTTATTTAGTTATTTCCCCAAGGTGGGCTCACTAGTCTGGCACTGTTATTTAGTTATTTCCCCAAGGTGGGCTCACTAGTCTGGCACTGTTATTTAGTTATTTCCCCAAGGTGGGTTCACTAGTCTGGCACTGTTATTTAGATATTTCCCAACGTGGGCTCACTAGTCTGGCACTGTTATTTTGTTATTTCCCACTGTGGGCTCACTAGTCTGTCACTGTTACTTTGTTATTTCCCAAGGTGGGCTCACTAGTCTGTCACTGTTATTTTGTTATTTCCCAACGTGGGCTCACTAGTCTGGTACTGTTATTTTGTTATTTCCTAACGTGGGCTCACTAGTCTGTCACTGTTATTTAGTTATTTCCCAACGTGGGCTCACTAGTCTGTCACTGTTATTTAGTTATTTCCCCAAGGTGGGCTCACTAGTCTGGCACTGTTATTTAGTTATTTCCCCAAGGTGGGCTCACTAGTCTGGCACTGTTATTTAGTTATTTCCCCAAGGTGGGTTCACTAGTCTGGCACTGTTATTTAGATATTCCCAACGTGGGCTCACTAGTCTGGCACTGTTATTTTGCAATTTCCCAACGTGGGCTCACGAGTCTGGCACTGTTACTTTGTTATTTCCCCAAGGTGGGCTCACTAGTCTGGCACTGTTATTTAGTTATTTCCCCAAGGTGAGCTCACTAGTCTGGCACTGTTATTTAGTTATTTCCCCAAGGTGGGTTCACTAGTCTGTCACTGTTATTTAGTTATTTCCCAACGTGGGCTCACTAGTCTGGTACTGTTATTTTGCAATTTCCCAACGTGGGCTCACGAGTCTGGCACTGTTACTTTGTTATTTCCCAAGGTGGGCTCACTAGTCTGTCACTGTTATTTCCCCAAGGTGGCTCACTAGTCTCTCATTGTTATTCCCAAGGTGGGCTCACTAGTCTCTCACTGTTATTTTGTTATTTCCCCAAGGTGGGCTCACTAGTCTGTCACTGTTATTTCCCAAGGTGGGCTCACTAGTCTGTCACTGTTAATCCCAAGGTGGGCTCACTAGTCTCTCACTGTTATTTCCCAAGGTGGGCTCACTAGTCTCTCATTGTTATTTTGTTATTTCCCCAAGGTGGGCTCACTAGTCTGTCCGCTGTTATCTTGTTATTTCCCCAAGGTGGGCTCACTAGCCTGTCACTGTTATTTCCCCAACGTGGGCTCACTAGTCTGTCACTGTTATTTAGTTATTGCCCAACGTGGGCTCACTAGTCTGTCACTGTTATTTAGTTATTTCCCCAAGGTGGGCTCACTAGTCTGTCACTGTTATTTAGTTATTTCCCCAAGGTGGGCTCACTAGTCTGGCACTGTTATTTAGTTATTTCCCAACGTGGGCTCACTAGTCTGGCACTGTTATTTTGCAATTTCCCGACGTGGGCTCACGAGTCTGGCACTGTTACTTTGTTATTTCCCAAGGTGGGCTCACTAGTCTGTCACTGTTATTTCCCCAAGGTGGGCTCACTAGTCTCTCACTGTTATTTCCCAAGGTGGGCTCACTAGTCTCTCACTGTTATTTTGTTATTTCCCCAAGGTGGGCTCACTAGTCTGTCACTGTTATTTCCCAAGGTGGGCTCACTAGTCTGTCACTGTTAATTCCCAAGGTGGGCTCACTAGTCTCTCACTGTTATTTCCCAAGGTGGGCTCACTAGTCTCTCATTGTTATTTTGTTATTTCCCCAAGGTGGGCTCACTAGTCTGTCGCTGTTATCTTGTTATTTCCCCAAGGTGGGCTCACTAGCCTGTCACTGTTATTTCCCCAAGGTTGGCTCACTAGTCTGGCACTGTTATTTCCCAAGGTGGGCTCACTAGTCTGTCACTGTTATTTCCCAAGGTGGGCTCACTAGTCTGTCACTGTTATTTCCCCAAGGTGGGCTCACTAGTCTGTCACTGTTATTTCCAAAGGTGGGCTCACTATTCTGTCACTGTTATTTCCCCAACGTGGGCTCACTAGTCTGTCACTGTAATTAGTTATTTCCCAACGTGGGCTCACTAGTCTGTCACTGTTATTTAGTTATTTCCCAACGTGGGCTCACTAGTCTGGCACTGTTATTTGCAATTTCCCAACGTGGGCTCACGAGTCTGGCACTGTTACTTTGTTATTTCCCAAGGTGGGCTCACTAGTCTGTCACTGTTATTTCCCCAAGGTGGGCTCACTAGTCTCTCACTGTTATTTCCCAAGGTGGGCTCACTAGTCTCTCACTGTTATTTTGTTATTTCCCCAAGGTGGGCTCACTAGTCTGTCACTGTTATTTCCCAAGGTGGGCTCACTAGTCTGTCACTGTTAATTCCCAAGGTGGGCTCACTAGTCTCTCACTGTTATTTCCCAAGGTGGGCTCACTAGTCTCTCATTGTTATTTTGTTATTTCCCCAAGGTGGGCTCACTAGTCTGTCGCTGTTATCTTGTTATTTCCCCAAGGTGGGCTCACTAGCCTGTCACTGTTATTTCCCCCAAGGTTGGCTCACTAGTCTGGCACTGTTATTTCCCAAGGTGGGCTCACTAGTCTGTCACTGTTATTTCCCAAGGTGGGCTCACTAGTCTGTCACTGTTATTTCCCAAGGTGGGCTCACTAGTCTGTCACTGTTATTTCCAAAGGTGGGCTCACTATTCTGTCACTGTTATTTCCCCAACGTGGGCTCACTAGTCTGTCACTGTTATTTAGTTATTTCCCAAGGTGGGCTCACTAGTCTGTCACTGTTATTTAGTTATTTCCCAAGGTGGGCTCACTAGTCTGGCACTGTTATTTCCCCAACGTTGGCTCACTAGTCTGTCACTGTTATTTCCCAAGGTGGGCTCACTAGTCTGTCACTGTTATTTCCCAAGGTGGGCTCACTAGTCTGTCACTGTTATTTCCCCAAGGTGGGCTCACTAGTCTGTCACTGTTATTTCCAAAGGTGGGCTCACTAGTCTGTCACTGTTATTTCCCCAACGTGGGCTCACTAGTCTGTCACTGTTATTTAGTTATTTCCAACGTGGGATCACTAGTCTGTCACTTTATTTAGTTTTCCCAACGTGGGCTCACTAGTCTGTCACTGTTATTTATTATTTCCCAACGTGGGCTCACTAGTCTGGCACTGTTATTTTGCAATTTCCCAACGTGGGCTCACGAGTCTGGCACTGTTACTTTGTTATTTCCCAAGGTGGGCTCACTAGTCTGTCCACTGTTATTTCCCCAAGGTGGGCTCACTAGTCTCTCACTGTTATTTCCCAAGGTGGGCTCACTAGTCTCTCACTGGTTATTTTGTTATTTCCCCAAGGTGGGCTCACTAGTCTGTCACTGTTATTCCCAAGGTGGGCTCACTAGTCTGTCACTGTTAATTCCCAAGGTGGGCTCACTAGTCTCTCACTGTTATTATCCCAAGGTGGGCTCACTAGTCTCTCATTGTTATTTGTTATTTCCCCAAGGTGGGCTCACTAGTCTGTCGCTGTTATCTTGTTATTTCCCCAAGGTGGGCTCACTAGCCTGTCACTGTTATTTCCCCAAGGTTGGCTCACTAGTCTGGCACTGTTATTTCCCAAGGTGGGCTCACTAGTCTGTTCACTGTTATTCCCAGGTGGGCTCACTAGTCTGTCACTGTTATTTCCCAAGGTGGGCTCACTAGTCTGTCACTGTTATTTCCAAAGGTGGGCTCACTATTCTGTCACTGTTATTTCCCCAACGTGGGCTCACTAGTCTGTCACTGTTATTTAGTTATTTCCCAACGTGGGCTCACTAGTCTGGCACTGTTATTTTGTTATTTCCCAACGTGGGCTCACGAGTCTGTCACTGTATTTAGTTATTCCCAACGTGGGCTCACTAGCTGTCACTGTTATTTAGTTATTTCCCCAAGGTGGGCTCACTAGTCTGGCACTGTTATTTAGTTATTTCCCCAAGGTGGGCTCACTAGTCTGGGCACTGTTATTTAGTTATTTCCCCAAGGTGGGTTCACTAGTCTGGCACTGTTATTTAGATATTTCCCAACGTGGGCTCACTAGTCTGGCACTGTTATTTTGTTATTTCCCAAGGTGGGCTCCACTAGTCTGTCACTGTTATTTTGTTATTTCCCAACGTGGGCTCACTAGTCTGGTACTGTTATTTTGTTATTTCCCAACGTGGGCTCACTAGTCTGTCACTGTTATTTAGTTATTTCCCAACGTGGGCTCACTAGTCTGGCACTGTTATTTTGCAATTTCCCAACGTGGGCTCACGAGTCTTGGCACTGTTACTTTGTTATTTCCCAAGGTGGGCTCACTAGTCTGTCACTGTTATTTCCCCAAGGTGGGCTCACTAGTCTCTCACTGTTATTTCCCAAGGTGGGCTCACTAGTCTCTCTCACTGTTATTTTGTTATTTCCCCAAGGTGGGCTCACTAGTCTGTCACTGTTATTTCCCAAGGTGGGCTCACTAGTCTGTCACTGTTAATTCCCAAGGTGGGCTCACTAGTCTCTCACTGTTATTTCCCAAGGTGGGCTCACTAGTCTCTCATTGTTATTTTCTTATTTCCCCAAGGTGGGCTCACTAGTCTGTCGCTGTTATCTTGTTATTTCCCCAAGGTGGGCTCACTAGCCTGTCACTGTTATTCCCCAAGGTTGGCTCACTAGTCTGGCACTGTTATTTCCCAAGGTGGGCTCACTAGTCTGTCACTGTTATTTCCCAAGGTGGGCTCACTAGCCTGTCACTGTTATTTCCCCAAGGTGGGCTCACTAGTCTGTCACTGTTATTTCCAAAGGTGGGCTCACTATTCTGTCACTGTTATTTCCCCAACGTGGGCTCACTAGTCTGTCACTGTAATTTAGTTATTTCCCAACGTGGGCTCACTAGTCTGTCACTGTTATTTAGTTATTTCCCAACGTGGGCTCACTAGTCTGGCACTGTTATTTTGTTATTTCCCAACGTGGGCTCACGAGTCTGTCACTGTTATTTAGTTATTTCCCAACGTGGGCTCACTAGTCTGTCACTGTTATTTAGTTATTTCCCCAAGGTGGGCTCACTAGTCTGGCACTGTTATTTAGTTATTTCCCCAAGGTGGGCTCACTAGTCTGGCACTGTTATTTAGTTATTTCCCCAAGGTGGGTTCACTAGTCTGGCACTGTTATTTAGATATTCCCAACGTGGGCTCACTAGTCTGGCACTGTTATTTTGCAATTTCCCAACGTGGGCTCACGAGTCTGGCACTGTTACTTTGTTATTTCCCAAGGTGGGCTCACTAGTCTGGCACTGTTATTTAGTTATTTCCCCAAGGTGAGCTCACTAGTCTGGCACTGTTATTTAGTTATTTCCCCAAGGTGGGTTCACTAGTCTCTCACTGTTATTTAGTTATTTCCCAACGTGGGCTCACTAGTCTGGCACTGTTATTTTGCAATTTCCCAACGTGGGCTCACGAGTCTGGCACTGTTACTTTGTTATTTCCCAAGGTGGGCTCACTAGTCTGTCACTGTTATTTCCCCAAGGTGGGCTCACTAGTCTCTCACTGTTATTTCCCAAGGTGGGCTCACTAGTCTGTCACTGTTATTTCCCCAAGGTGGGCTCACTAGTCTGTCACTGTTATTTCCAAAGGTGGGCTCACTATTCTGTCACTGTTATTTCCCCAACGTGGGCTCACTAGTCTGTCACTGTAATTTAGTTATTTCCCAACGTGGGCTCACTAGTCTGTCACTGTTATTTAGTTATTTCCCAACGTGGGCTCACTAGTCTGGCACTGTTATTTTGTTATTTCCCAACGTGGGCTCACGAGTCTGTCACTGTTATTTAGTTATTTCCCAACGTGGGCTCACTAGTCTGTCACTGTTATTTAGTTATTTCCCCAAGGTGGGCTCACTAGTCTGGCACTGTTATTTAGTTATTTCCCCAAGGTGGGCTCACTAGTCTGGCACTGTTATTTAGTTATTTCCCCAAGGTGGGTTCACTAGTCTGGCACTGTTATTTAGATATTTCCCAACGTGGGCTCACTAGTCTGGCACTGTTATTTTGTTATTTCCCACTGTGGGCTCACTAGTCTGTCACTGTTACTTTGTTATTTCCCAAGGTGGGCTCACTAGTCTGTCACTGTTATTTTGTTATTTCCCAACGTGGGCTCACTAGTCTGGTACTGTTATTTTGTTATTTCCTAACGTGGGCTCACTAGTCTGTCACTGTTATTTAGTTATTTCCCAACGTGGGCTCACTAGTCTGTCACTGTTATTTAGTTATTTCCCCAAGGTGGGCTCACTAGTCTGGCACTGTTATTTAGTTATTTCCCCAAGGTGGGCTCACTAGTCTGGCACTGTTATTTAGTTATTTCCCCAAGGTGGGTTCACTAGTCTGGCACTGTTATTTAGATATTCCCAACGTGGGCTCACTAGTCTGGCACTGTTATTTTGCAATTTCCCAACGTGGGCTCACGAGTCTGGCACTGTTACTTTGTTATTTCCCCAAGGTGGGCTCACTAGTCTGGCACTGTTATTTAGTTATTTCCCCAAGGTGAGCTCACTAGTCTGGCACTGTTATTTAGTTATTTCCCCAAGGTGGGTTCACTAGTCTGTCACTGTTATTTAGTTATTTCCCAACGTGGGCTCACTAGTCTGGTACTGTTATTTTGCAATTTCCCAACGTGGGCTCACGAGTCTGGCACTGTTACTTTGTTATTTCCCAAGGTGGGCTCACTAGTCTGTCACTGTTATTTCCCCAAGGTGGGCTCACTAGTCTCTCATTGTTATTTCCCAAGGTGGGCTCACTAGTCTCTCACTGTTATTTTGTTATTTCCCCAAGGTGGGCTCACTAGTCTGTCACTGTTATTTCCCAAGGTGGGCTCACTAGTCTGTCACTGTTAATTCCCAAGGTGGGCTCACTAGTCTCTCACTGTTATTTCCCAAGGTGGGCTCACTAGTCTCTCATTGTTATTTTGTTATTTCCCCAAGGTGGGCTCACTAGTCTGTCGCTGTTATCTTGTTATTTCCCCAAGGTGGGCTCACTAGCCTGTCACTGTTATTTCCCCAACGTGGGCTCACTAGTCTGTCACTGTTATTTAGTTATTGCCCAACGTGGGCTCACTAGTCTGTCACTGTTATTTAGTTATTTCCCCAAGGTGGGCTCACTAGTCTGTCACTGTTATTTAGTTATTTCCCCAAGGTGGGCTCACTAGTCTGGCACTGTTATTTAGTTATTTCCCAACGTGGGCTCACTAGTCTGGCACTGTTATTTTGCAATTTCCCGACGTGGGCTCACGAGTCTGGCACTGTTACTTTGTTATTTCCCAAGGTGGGCTCACTAGTCTGTCACTGTTATTTCCCCAAGGTGGGCTCACTAGTCTCTCACTGTTATTTCCCAAGGTGGGCTCACTAGTCTCTCACTGTTATTTTGTTATTTCCCCAAGGTGGGCTCACTAGTCTGTCACTGTTATTTCCCAAGGTGGGCTCACTAGTCTGTCACTGTTAATTCCCAAGGTGGGCTCACTAGTCTCTCACTGTTATTTCCCAAGGTGGGCTCACTAGTCTCTCATTGTTATTTTGTTATTTCCCCAAGGTGGGCTCACTAGTCTGTCGCTGTTATCTTGTTATTTCCCCAAGGTGGGCTCACTAGCCTGTCACTGTTATTTCCCCAAGGTTGGCTCACTAGTCTGGCACTGTTATTTCCCAAGGTGGGCTCACTAGTCTGTCACTGTTATTTCCCAAGGTGGGCTCACTAGTCTGTCACTGTTATTTCCCCAAGGTGGGCTCACTAGTCTGTCACTGTTATTTCCAAAGGTGGGCTCACTATTCTGTCACTGTTATTTCCCCAACGTGGGCTCACTAGTCTGTCACTGTAATTTAGTTATTTCCCAACGTGGGCTCACTAGTCTGTCACTGTTATTTAGTTATTTCCCAACGTGGGCTCACTAGTCTGGCACTGTTATTTTGCAATTTCCCAACGTGGGCTCACGAGTCTGGCACTGTTACTTTGTTATTTCCCAAGGTGGGCTCACTAGTCTGTCACTGTTATTTCCCCAAGGTGGGCTCACTAGTCTCTCACTGTTATTTCCCAAGGTGGGCTCACTAGTCTCTCACTGTTATTTTGTTATTTCCCCAAGGTGGGCTCACTAGTCTGTCACTGTTATTTCCCAAGGTGGGCTCACTAGTCTGTCACTGTTAATTCCCAAGGTGGGCTCACTAGTCTCTCACTGTTATTTCCCAAGGTGGGCTCACTAGTCTCTCATTGTTATTTTGTTATTTCCCCAAGGTGGGCTCACTAGTCTGTCGCTGTTATCTTGTTATTTCCCCAAGGTGGGCTCACTAGCCTGTCACTGTTATTTCCCCAAGGTTGGCTCACTAGTCTGGCACTGTTATTTCCCAAGGTGGGCTCACTAGTCTGTCACTGTTATTTCCCAAGGTGGGCTCACTAGTCTGTCACTGTTATTTCCCCAAGGTGGGCTCACTAGTCTGTCACTGTTATTTCCAAAGGTGGGCTCACTATTCTGTCACTGTTATTTCCCCAACGTGGGCTCACTAGTCTGTCACTGTAATTTAGTTATTTCCCAACGTGGGCTCACTAGTCTGTCACTGTTATTTAGTTATTTCCCAACGTGGGCTCACTAGTCTGGCACTGTTATTTTGTTATTTCCCAACGTAGGCTCACGAGTCTGTCACTGTTATTTAGTTATTTCCCAACGTGGGCTCACTAGTCTGTCACTGTTATTTAGTTATTTCCCCAAGGTGGGCTCACTAGTCTGGCACTGTTATTTAGTTATTTCCCCAAGGTGGGCTCACTAGTCTGGCACTGTTATTTAGTTATTTCCCCAAGGTGGGTTCACTAGTCTGGCACTGTTATTTAGATATTTCCCAACGTGGGCTCACTAGTCTGGCACTGTTATTTTGTTATTTCCCACTGTGGGCTCACTAGTCTGTCACTGTTACTTTGTTATTTCCCAAGGTGGGCTCACTAGTCTGTCACTGTTATTTTGTTATTTCCCAACGTGGGCTCACTAGTCTGTCACTGTTATTTCCCCAACGTGGGCTCACTAGTCTGTCACTGTAATTTAGTTATTTCCCAACGTGGGCTCACTAGTCTGTCACTGTTATTTAGTTATTTCCCAACGTGGGCTCACTAGTCTGGCACTGTTATTTTGTTATTTCCCAACGTAGGCTCACGAGTCTGTCACTGTTATTTAGTTATTTCCCAACGTGGGCTCACTAGTCTGTCACTGTTATTTAGTTATTTCCCAACGTGGGCTCACTAGTCTGTCACTGTTATTTAGTTATTTCCCCAAGGTGGGCTCACTAGTCTGGCACTGTTATTTAGTTATTTCCCCAAGGTGGGCTCACTAGTCTGGCACTGTTATTTAGTTATTTCCCCAAGGTGGGTTCACTAGTCTGGCACTGTTATTTCCCAAGGTGGGCTCACTAGTCTGTCACTGTTATTTCCCAAGGTGGGCTCACTAGTCTGTCACTGTTATTTCCCCAAGGTGGGCTCACTAGTCTGTCACTGTTATTTCCAAAGGTGGGCTCACTATTCTGTCACTGTTATTTCCCCAACGTGGGCTCACTAGTCTGTCACTGTAATTTAGTTATTTCCCAACGTGGGCTCACTAGTCTGTCACTGTTATTTAGTTATTTCCCAACGTGGGCTCACTAGTCTGGCACTGTTATTTAGTTATTTCCCAACGTAGGCTCACGAGTCTGTCACTGTTATTTAGTTATTTCCCAACGTGGGCTCACTAGTCTGTCACTGTTATTTAGTTATTTCCCCAAGGTGGGCTCACTAGTCTGGCACTGTTATTTAGTTATTTCCCCAAGGTGGGCTCACTAGTCTGGCACTGTTATTTAGTTATTTCCCCAAGGTGGGTTCACTAGTCTGGCACTGTTATTTAGATATTTCCCAACGTGGGCTCACTAGTCTGGCACTGTTATTTTGTTATTTCCCACTGTGGGCTCACTAGTCTGTCACTGTTACTTTGTTATTTCCCAAGGTGGGCTCACTAGTCTGTCACTGTTATTTTGTTATTTCCCAACGTGGGCTCACTAGTCTGGTACTGTTATTTTGTTATTTCCCAACGTGGGCTCACTAGTCTGTCACTGTTATTTAGTTATTTCCCAACGTGGGCTCACTAGTCTGTCACTGTTATTTTGTTATTTCCCCAAGGTGGGCTCACTAGTCTGGCACTGTTATTTAGTTATTTCCCCAAGGTGGGCTCACTAGTCTGGCACTGTTATTTAGTTATTTCCCCAAGGTGGGTTCACTAGTCTGGCACTGTTATTTAGATATTCCCAACGTGGGCTCACTAGTCTGGCACTGTTATTTTGCAATTTCCCAACGTGGGCTCACGAGTCTGGCACTGTTACTTTGTTATTTCCCCAAGGTGGGCTCACTAGTCTGGCACTGTTATTTAGTTATTTCCCCAAGGTGAGCTCACTAGTCTGGCACTGTTATTTAGTTATTTCCCCAAGGTGGGTTCACTAGTCTGTCACTGTTATTTAGTTATTTCCCAACGTGGGCTCACTAGTCTGGTACTGTTATTTTGCAATTTCCCAACGTGGGCTCACGAGTCTGGCACTGTTACTTTGTTATTTCCCAAGGTGGGCTCACTAGTCTGTCACTGTTATTTCCCCAAGGTGGGCTCACTAGTCTCTCATTGTTATTTCCCAAGGTGGGCTCACTAGTCTCTCACTGTTATTTTGTTATTTCCCCAAGGTGGGCTCACTAGTCTGTCACTGTTATTTCCCAAGGTGGGCTCACTAGTCTGTCACTGTTAATTCCCAAGGTGGGCTCACTAGTCTCTCACTGTTATTTCCCAAGGTGGGCTCACTAGTCTCTCATTGTTATTTTGTTATTTCCCCAAGGTGGGCTCACTAGTCTGTCGCTGTTATCTTGTTATTTCCCCAAGGTGGGCTCACTAGCCTGTCACTGTTATTTCCCCAACGTGGGCTCACTAGTCTGTCACTGTTATTTAGTTATTTCCCAACGTGGGCTCACTAGTCTGTCACTGTTATTTAGTTATTTCCCCAAGGTGGGCTCACTAGTCTGTCACTGTTATTTAGTTATTTCCCCAAGGTGGGCTCACTAGTCTGGCACTGTTATTTAGTTATTTCCCAACGTGGGCTCACTAGTCTGGCACTGTTATTTTGCAATTTCCCGACGTGGGCTCACGAGTCTGGCACTGTTACTTTGTTATTTCCCAAGGTGGGCTCACTAGTCTGTCACTGTTATTTCCCCAAGGTGGGCTCACTAGTCTCTCACTGTTATTTCCCAAGGTGGGCTCACTAGTCTCTCACTGTTATTTTGTTATTTCCCCAAGGTGGGCTCACTAGTCTGTCACTGTTATTTCCCAAGGTGGGCTCACTAGTCTGTCACTGTTAATTCCCAAGGTGGGCTCACTAGTCTCTCACTGTTATTTCCCAAGGTGGGCTCACTAGTCTCTCATTGTTATTTGTTATTTCCCCAAGGTGGGCTCACTAGTCTGTCGCTGTTATCTTGTTATTTCCCCAAGGTGGGCTCACTAGCCTGTCACTGTTATTTCCCCAAGGTTGGCTCACTAGTCTGGCACTGTTATTTCCCAAGGTGGGCTCACTAGTCTGTCACTGTTATTTCCCAAGGTGGGCTCACTAGTCTGTCACTGTTATTTCCCCAAGGTGGGCTCACTAGTCTGTCACTGTTATTTCCAAAGGTGGGCTCACTATTCTGTCACTGTTATTTCCCCAACGTGGGCTCACTAGTCTGTCACTGTAATTTAGTTATTTCCCAACGTGGGCTCACTAGTCTGTCACTGTTATTTAGTTATTTCCCAACGTGGGCTCACTAGTCTGTCACTGTTATTTAGTTATTTCCCAACGTGGGCTCACTAGTCTGGCACTGTTATTTTGCAATTTCCCAACGTGGGCTCACGAGTCTGGCACTGTTACTTTGTTATTTCCCAAGGTGGGCTCACTAGTCTGTCACTGTTATTTCCCCAAGGTGGGCTCACTAGTCTCTCACTGTTATTTCCCAAGGTGGGCTCACTAGTCTCTCACTGTTATTTTGTTATTTCCCCAAGGTGGGCTCACTAGTCTGTCACTGTTATTTCCCAAGGTGGGCTCACTAGTCTGTCACTGTTAATTCCCAAGGTGGGCTCACTAGTCTCTCACTGTTATTTCCCAAGGTGGGCTCACTAGTCTCTCATTGTTATTTTGTTATTTCCCCAAGGTGGGCTCACTAGTCTGTCGCTGTTATCTTGTTATTTCCCCAAGGTGGGCTCACTAGCCTGTCACTGTTATTTCCCCAAGGTTGGCTCACTAGTCTGGCACTGTTATTTCCCAAGGTGGGCTCACTAGTCTGTCACTGTTATTTCCCAAGGTGGGCTCACTAGTCTGTCACTGTTATTTCCCCAAGGTGGGCTCACTAGTCTGTCACTGTTATTTCCAAAGGTGGGCTCACTATTCTGTCACTGTTATTTCCCCAACGTGGGCTCACTAGTCTGTCACTGTTATTTAGTTATTTCCCAACGTGGGCTCACTAGTCTGGCACTGTTATTTTGTTATTTCCCAACGTGGGCTCACGAGTCTGTCACTGTTATTTAGTTATTTCCCAACGTGGGCTCACTAGTCTGTCACTGTTATTTAGTTATTTCCCCAAGGTGGGCTCACTAGTCTGGCACTGTTATTTAGTTATTTCCCCAAGGTGGGCTCACTAGTCTGGCACTGTTATTTAGTTATTTCCCCAAGGTGGGTTCACTAGTCTGGCACTGTTATTTAGATATTTCCCAACGTGGGCTCACTAGTCTGGCACTGTTATTTTGTTATTTCCCAAGGTGGGCTCACTAGTCTGTCACTGTTATTTTGTTATTTCCCAACGTGGGCTCACTAGTCTGGTACTGTTATTTTGTTATTTCCCAACGTGGGCTCACTAGTCTGTCACTGTTATTTAGTTATTTCCCAACGTGGGCTCACTAGTCTGGCACTGTTATTTTGCAATTTCCCAACGTGGGCTCACGAGTCTGGCACTGTTACTTTGTTATTTCCCAAGGTGGGCTCACTAGTCTGTCACTGTTATTTCCCCAAGGTGGGCTCACTAGTCTCTCACTGTTATTTCCCAAGGTGGGCTCACTAGTCTCTCACTGTTATTTTGTTATTTCCCCAAGGTGGGCTCACTAGTCTGTCACTGTTATTTCCCAAGGTGGGCTCACTAGTCTGTCACTGTTAATTCCCAAGGTGGGCTCACTAGTCTCTCACTGTTATTTCCCAAGGTGGGCTCACTAGTCTCTCATTGTTATTTTCTTATTTCCCCAAGGTGGGCTCACTAGTCTGTCGCTGTTATCTTGTTATTTCCCCAAGGTGGGCTCACTAGCCTGTCACTGTTATTTCCCCAAGGTTGGCTCACTAGTCTGGCACTGTTATTTCCCAAGGTGGGCTCACTAGTCTGTCACTGTTATTTCCCAAGGTGGGCTCACTAGCCTGTCACTGTTATTTCCCCAAGGTGGGCTCACTAGTCTGTCACTGTTATTTCCAAAGGTGGGCTCACTATTCTGTCACTGTTATTTCCCCAACGTGGGCTCACTAGTCTGTCACTGTAATTTAGTTATTTCCCAACGTGGGCTCACTAGTCTGTCACTGTTATTTAGTTATTTCCCAACGTGGGCTCACTAGTCTGGCACTGTTATTTTGTTATTTCCCAACGTGGGCTCACGAGTCTGTCACTGTTATTTAGTTATTTCCCAACGTGGGCTCACTAGTCTGTCACTGTTATTTAGTTATTTCCCCAAGGTGGGCTCACTAGTCTGGCACTGTTATTTAGTTATTTCCCCAAGGTGGGCTCACTAGTCTGGCACTGTTATTTAGTTATTTCCCCAAGGTGGGTTCACTAGTCTGGCACTGTTATTTAGATATTCCCAACGTGGGCTCACTAGTCTGGCACTGTTATTTTGCAATTTCCCAACGTGGGCTCACGAGTCTGGCACTGTTACTTTGTTATTTCCCCAAGGTGGGCTCACTAGTCTGGCACTGTTATTTAGTTATTTCCCCAAGGTGAGCTCACTAGTCTGGCACTGTTATTTAGTTATTTCCCCAAGGTGGGTTCACTAGTCTCTCACTGTTATTTAGTTATTTCCCAACGTGGGCTCACTAGTCTGGCACTGTTATTTTGCAATTTCCCAACGTGGGCTCACGAGTCTGGCACTGTTACTTTGTTATTTCCCAAGGTGGGCTCACTAGTCTGTCACTGTTATTTCCCCAAGGTGGGCTCACTAGTCTCTCACTGTTATTTCCCAAGGTGGGCTCACTAGTCTCTCACTGTTATTTTGTTATTTCCCCAAGGTGGGCTCACTAGTCTGTCACTGTTATTTCCCAAGGTGGGCTCACTAGTCTGTCACTGTTAATTCCCAAGGTGGGCTCACTAGTCTCTCACTGTTATTTCCCAAGGTGGGCTCACTAGTCTCTCATTGTTATTTTGTTATTTCCCCAAGGTGGGCTCACTAGTCTGTCGCTGTTATCTTGTTATTTCCCCAAGGTGGGCTCACTAGCCTGTCACTGTTATTTCCCCAACGTGGGCTCACTAGTCTGTCACTGTAATTTAGTTATTTCCCAACGTGGGCTCACTAGTCTCTCACTGTTATTTAGTTATTTCCCAACGTGGGCTCACTAGTCTTTCACTGTTATTTTGTTATTTCCCACTGTGGGCTCACTAGTCTGTCACTGTTATTGAGTTATTTCCCAACGTGGGCTCACTAGTCTGGCACTGTTATTTTATTATTTCCCAAGGTGGGCTCACTACTCTGTCACTGTTATTTTGTTATTTCCCAATGTGGGCTCACTAGTCTGGCACTGTTATTTTGTTATTTCCCAACGTGGGCTCACTAGTCTGGCACTGTTATTTTGTTATTTCCCAACGTGGGCTCACTAGTCTGGCACTGTTATTTTATTATTTCCCAAGGTGGGCTCACTACTCTGTCACTGTTATTTTGTTATTTCCCAATGTGGGCTCACTACTCTGGCACTGTTATTTTGTTATTTCCCAACGTGGGCTCACTAGTCTGGTACTGTTATTTTGTTATTTCCCAACGTGGGCTCACTAGTCTGTCACTGTTATTTAGTTATTTCCCAACGTGGGCTCACTAGTCTGGCACTGTTATTTTGCAATTTCCCAACGTGGGCTCACGAGTCTGGCACTGTTACTTTGTTATTTCCCAAGGTGGGCTCACTAGTCTGTCACTGTTATTTCCCCAAGGTGGGCTCACTAGTCTCTCACTGTTATTTCCCAAGGTGGGCTCACTAGTCTCTCACTGTTATTTTGTTATTTCCCCAAGGTGGGCTCACTAGTCTGTCACTGTTATTTCCCAAGGTGGGCTCACTAGTCTGTCACTGTTAATTCCCAAGGTGGGCTCACTAGTCTCTCACTGTTATTTCCCAAGGTGGGCTCACTAGTCTCTCATTGTTATTTTCTTATTTCCCCAAGGTGGGCTCACTAGTCTGTCGCTGTTATCTTGTTATTTCCCCAAGGTGGGCTCACTAGCCTGTCACTGTTATTTCCCCAAGGTTGGCTCACTAGTCTGGCACTGTTATTTCCCAAGGTGGGCTCACTAGTCTGTCACTGTTATTTCCCAAGGTGGGCTCACTAGTCTGTCACTGTTATTTCCCCAAGGTGGGCTCACTAGTCTGTCACTGTTATTTCCAAAGGTGGGCTCACTATTCTGTCACTGTTATTTCCCCAACGTGGGCTCACTGGTCTGTCACTGTAATTTAGTTATTTCCCAACGTGGGCTCACTAGTCTGTCACTGTTATTTAGTTATTTCCCAACGTGGGCTCACTAGTCTGGCACTGTTATTTTGTTATTTCCCAACGTGGGCTCACGAGTCTGTCACTGTTATTTAGTTATTTCCCAACGTGGGCTCACTAGTCTGTCACTGTTATTTAGTTATTTCCCCAAGGTGGGCTCACTAGTCTGGCACTGTTATTTAGTTATTTCCCCAAGGTGGGCTCACTAGTCTGGCACTGTTATTTAGTTATTTCCCCAAGGTGGGTTCACTAGTCTGGCACTGTTATTTAGATATTCCCAACGTGGGCTCACTAGTCTGGCACTGTTATTTTGCAATTTCCCAACGTGGGCTCACGAGTCTGGCACTGTTACTTTGTTATTTCCCCAAGGTGGGCTCACTAGTCTGGCACTGTTATTTAGTTATTTCCTCAAGGTGAGCTCACTAGTCTGGCACTGTTATTTAGTTATTTCCCCAAGGTGGGTTCACTAGTCTGGCACTGTTATTTTGCAATTTCCCAACGTGGGCTCACGAGTCTGGCACTGTTACTTTGTTATTTCCCAAGGTGGGCTCACTAGTCTGTCACTGTTATTTCCCCAAGGTGGGCTCACTAGTCTCTCACTGTTATTTCCCAAGGTGGGCTCACTAGTCTCTCACTGTTATTTTGTTATTTCCCCAAGGTGGGCTCACTAGTCTGTCACTGTTATTTCCCAAGGTGGGCTCACTAGTCTGTCACTGTTAATTCCCAAGGTGGGCTCACTAGTCTCTCACTGTTATTTCCCAAGGTGGGCTCACTAGTCTCTCATTGTTATTTTGTTATTTCCCCAAGGTGGGCTCACTAGTCTGTCGCTGTTATCTTGTTATTTCCCCAAGGTGGGCTCACTAGCCTGTCACTGTTATTTCCCCAACGTGGGCTCACTAGTCTGTCACTGTAATTTAGTTATTTCCCAACGTGGGCTCACTAGTCTCTCACTGTTATTTAGTTATTTCCCAACGTGGGCTCACTAGTCTTTCACTGTTATTTTGTTATTTCCCACTGTGGGCTCACTAGTCTGTCACTGTTATTGAGTCATTTCCCAACGTGGGCTCACTAGTCTGGCACTGTTATTTTATTATTTCCCAAGGTGGGCTCACTACTCTGTCACTGTTATTTTGTTATTTCCCAATGTGGGCTCACTAGTCTGGCACTGTTATTTTGTTATTTCCCAACGTGGGCTCACTAGTCTGGCACTGTTATTTTGTTATTTCCCAACGTGGGCTCACTAGTCTGGCACTGTTATTTTATTATTTCCCAAGGTGGGCTCACTACTCTGTCACTGTTATTTTGTTATTTCCCAATGTGGGCTCACTACTCTGGCACTGTTATTTTGTTATTTCCCAACGTGGGCTCACTAGTCTGGCACTGTTATTTTGTTATTTCCCAAGGTGGGCTCACTAGTCTGTCACTGTTATTTCCCCAAGGTGGGCCCAATAGTCTGTCACTGTTATTTCCCAAGGATGTCCCACTAGTCTGGCACTGTTATTTTTTTATTTCCCAAGGTGGGCTCACTAGTCTGTCACTGTTATTCTGATATTTCCCCAACTTGGGCTCACTAGTCTGTCACTGTTATTTTGTTATTTCCCAACGTGGGCTCACTAGTCTGTCACTGTTATTTCCCAACGTGGGCTCACTAGTCTGGCACTGTTATTTTGTTATTTCCCAAGGTGGGCTCACTAGTCTGTCACTGTTATTTTGTTATTTCCCAACGTGGGCTCACTAGTCTGGCACTGTTACTTAGTTATTTCCCAAGGTGGGCCCACTAGTCTGGCACTGTTATTTAGTTATTTCCCAACGTGGGCTCACTAGTCTGTCAGTGTTATTTAGTTATTTCCAAACGTGGGCTCACTAGTCTGGCACTGTTATTTAGTTATTTCCCAACGTGGCCTCACTAGTCTGGCACTGCTATTTTGTTATTTCCCACTGTGGGCTCACTAGTCTGTCACTGTTATTTTGTTATTTCCCAACGTGGGCTCACTAGTCTGGCACTGTTATTTTGTTATTTCCCAAGGTGGGCTCACTACTCTGTCACTGTTATTTTGTTATTTCCCAACGTGGGCTCACTAGTCTGGCACTGTTATTTTGTTATTTTCCAACGTGGGCTCACTAGTCTGGCACTGTTATTTTGTTATTTCCCAACGTGGGCTCACTAGTCTGGCACTGTTATTTTGTTATTTCCCACTGTGGGCTCACTAGTCTGTCACTGTTATTTTGTTATTTCCCAAGGTGGGCTCACTAGTCTGTCACTGTTATTTCCCCAAGGTGGGCCCAATAGTCTGTCACCGTTATTTCCCAAGGATGGCCCACTAGTCTGGCACTGTTATTTAGTTATTTCCCAAGGTGGGCTCACTAGTCTGTCACTGTTATTTTGTTATTTCCCAACGTGGGCTCACTAGTCTGGCACTGTTATTTAGTTATTTCCCCAAGGTGGGCTCACTACTCTGTCACTGTTATTTAGTTATTTCCCCAAGGTGGGCTCACTAGTCTGGCACTGTTATTTTGTTATTTCCCAACGTGGGCTCACTAGTCTGTCACTGTTATTTTGTTATTTCCCAACATGGGCTCACTAGTCTGGCACTGTTATTTTGTTATTTCCCAACGTGGGCTCACTACTCTGTCACTGTTATTTTGTTATTTCCCACTGTGGGCTCACTAGTCTGTCACTGTTATTTTGTTATTTCCCAACGTGTGCTCACTAGTCTGGCACTGTTATTTTATTATTTCCCAAGGTGGGCTCACTACTCTGTCACTGTTATTTTGTTATTTCCCACTGTGGGCTCACTAGTCTGGCACTGTTATTTTGTTATTTCCCAACGTGGGCTCACTAGTCTGGCACTGTTATTTAGTTATTTCCCAAGGTGGGCTCACTAGTCTGTCACTGTTATTCTGATATTTCCCCAACTTGGGCTCACTAGTCTGTCACTGTTATTTTGTTATTTCCCAACGTGGGCTCACTAGTCTGTCACTGTTATTTCCCAACGTGGGCTCACTAGTCTGGCACTGTTACTTTGTTATTTCCCAAGGTGGGCTCACTAGTCTGTCACTGTTATTTTGTTATTTCCCAACTTGGGCTCACTAGTCTGTCACTGTTATTTTGTTATTTCCCAAGGTGGGCTCACTAGTCTGTCACTGTTATTTCCCCAAGGTGGGCTCACTAGTCTGTCACTGTTATTTCCCCAAGGTGGGCTCACCAGTCTCTCACTGTTATTTAGTCATTTCCCAAGGTTGTCCCACTTGTCTGTCACTGTTATTTTGTTATTTCCCCAAGGTGGGCCCAATAGTCTGTCACTGTTATTTCCCAAGGTTGGCCCACTAGTCTGTCACTGTTATTCTGATATTTCCCCAACTTGGGCTCACTAGTCTGTCACTGTTATTTTGTTATTTCCCACTGTGGGCTCACTAGTCTGTCACTGTTATTTTGTTATTTCCCAAGGTGGGCTCACTAGTCTGTCACTGTTATTTCCCCAAGGTGGGCCCAATAGTCTGTCACCGTTATTTCCCAAGGATGGCCCACTAGTCTGGCACTGTTATTTAGTTATTTCCCAAGGTGGGCTCACTAGTCTGTCACTGTTATTTTGTTATTTCCCAACGTGGGCTCACTAGTCTGGCACTGTTATTTAGTTATTTCCCCAAGGTGGGCTCACTACTCTGTCACTGTTATTTAGTTATTTCCCCAAGGTGGGCTCACTAGTCTGGCACTGTTATTTTGTTATTTCCCAACGTGGGCTCACTAGTCTGGCACTGTTATTTTGTTATTTCCCAACATGGGCTCACTAGTCTGGCACTGTTATTTTGTTATTTCCCAACGTGGGCTCACTACTCTGTCACTGTTATTTTGTTATTTCCCACTGTGGGCTCACTAGTCTGTCACTGTTATTTTGTTATTTCCCAACGTGTGCTCACTAGTCTGGCACTGTTATTTTATTATTTCCCAAGGTGGGCTCACTACTCTGTCACTGTTATTTTGTTATTTCCCACTGTGGGCTCACTAGTCTGGCACTGTTATTTTGTTATTTCCCAACGTGGGCTCACTAGTCTGGCACTGTTACTTTGTTATTTCCCAACGTGGGCTCACTAGTCTGTCACTGTTATTTAGTTATTTCCCAAGGTGGGCTCACTAGTCTGTCACTGTTATTCTGATATTTCCCCAACTTGGGCTCACTAGTCTGTCACTGTTATTTTGTTATTTCCCAACGTGGGCTCACTAGTCTGTCACTGTTATTTCCCAACGTGGGCTCACTAGTCTGGCACTGTTACTTTGTTATTTCCCAAGGTGGGCTCACTAGTCTGTCACTGTTATTTTGTTATTTCCCAACTTGGGCTCACTAGTCTGTCACTGTTATTTTGTTATTTCCCAAGGTGGGCTCACTAGTCTGTCACTGTTATTTCCCCAAGGTGGGCTCACTAGTCTGTCACTGTTATTTCCCCAAGGTGGGCTCACCAGTCTCTCACTGTTATTTAGTCATTTCCCAAGGTTGTCCCACTTGTCTGTCACTGTTATTTTGTTATTTCCCCAAGGTGGGCCCAATAGTCTGTCACTGTTATTTCCCAAGGTTGGCCCACTAGTCTGTCACTGTTATTCTGATATTTCCCCAACTTGGGCTCACTAGTCTGTCACTGTTATTTTGTTATTTCCCAACGTGGGCTCACTAGTCTGTCACTGTTATTTCCCAACGTGGGCTCACTAGTCTGGCACTGTTACTTTGTTATTTCCCAAGGTGGGCTCACTAGTCTGTCACTGTTATTTTGTTATTTCCCAACTTGGGCTCACTAGTCTGTCACTGTTATTTTGTTATTTCCCAAGGTGGGCTCACTATTCTGTCACTGTTATTTCCCCAAGGTGGGCTCACTAGTCTGTCACTGTTATTTCCCCAAGGTGGGCTCACCAGTCTCTCACTGTTATTTAGTCATTTCCCAAGGTTGTCCCACTAGTCTGTCACTGTTATTTTGTTATTTCCCCAAGGTGGGCCCAATTGTCTGTCACTGTTATTTCCCAAGGATGGCCCACTAGTCTGGCACTGTTATTTAGTTATTTCCCAAGGTGGGCTCACTAGTCTGTCACTGTTACTTAGTTATTTCCCAAGGTTGGCCCACTAGTCTGGCACTGTTATTTAGTTATTTCCCAAGGTGGGCTCACTAGTCTGTCACTGTTATTCTGATATTTCCCCAAGGTGGGCTCACTAGTCTGGCACTGTTATTTAGTTATTTCCCCAAGGTGGGCTCACTAGTCTGTCACTGTTATTTAGTTATTTCCCAACGTGGGCTCACTAGTCTGTCACTGTTATTTAGTTATTACCCCAAGGTGGGCTCACTAGTCTGGCACTGTTATTTAGGTATTTCCCCAAGGTGGGCTCACTAGTCTGGCACTGTTATTTTGTTATTTCCCAACGTGGGCTCACTAGTCTGGCACTGTTATTTAGTTATTTCCCCAAGGTGGGCTCACTAGTCTGGCACTGTTATTTAGTTATTTCCCCAAGGTGGGCTCACTAGTCTGGCACTGTTATTTAGTTATTTCCCAACGTGGGCTCACGAGTCTGGCACTGTTACTTTGTTATTTCCCAAGGTGGGCTCACTAGTCTGTCACTGTTATTTCCCCAACGTGGGCTCACTAGTCTTTCACTGTAATTTAGTTATTTCCCAACGTGGGCTCACTAGTCTCTCACTGTTATTTAGTTATTTCCCAACGTGGGCTCACTAGTCTGGCACTGTTATTTAGTTATTTCCCCAAGGTGGGCTCACTAGTCTGGCACTGTTATTTTGTTATTTCCCAACGTGGGCTCACGAGTCTGTCACTGTTATTTAGTTATTTCCCAACGTGGGCTCACTAGTCTGGCACTGTTACTTTGTTATTTCCCAAGGTGGGCTCACTAGTCTGGCACTGTTATTTTATTATTTCCCAACGTGGGCTCACTAGTCTGGCACTGTTATTTTATTATTTCCCAAGGTGAGCTCACTACTCTGTCACTGTTATTTTGTTATTTCCCAATGTGGGCTCACTAGTCTGTCACTGTTATTTTTGTATTTCCCAACGTGGGCTCACTAGTCTGGCACTGTTTTTTTATTATTTCCCAAGGTGGGCTCACTAGTCTGGCACTGTTATTTATTATTTCCCAAGGTGAGCTCACTACTCTGTCACTGTTATTTTGTTATTTCCCAATGTGGGCTCACTAGTCTGGCACTGTTATTTTGTCATTTCCCAACGTGTGCTCACTAGTCTGGCACTGTTATTTAGTTATTTCCCAATGTGGGCTCACTAGTCTGTCACTGTTATTTCCAAAGGTGGGCTCACTAGTCTGGCACTGTTATTTTTGTTATTTCCCAAGCATGGGCTCACTAGTCGGCACTGTTATTTTGTTATTTTCCCAACGTGGGCTCACTACTCTGTCACTGTTATTTTGTTATTTCCCACTGTGGGCTCACTAGTCTGTCACTGTTATTTTGTTATTTCCAACGTGTGCTCACTAGTCTGGCACTGTATTTTATTATTTCCCAAGGTGGGCTCACTACTCTGTCACTGTTATTTTGTTATTTCCCACTGTGGGCTCACTAGTCTGGCACTTTATTTTGTTATTTCCCAACGTGGGCTCACTAGTCTGGCCACTGTTACTTTGTTATTTCCCAACGTGGGCTCACTAGTCTGTCACTGTTATTTAGTTATTTCCCAAGGTGGGCTCACTAGTCGTCACTGTTATTCTGATAGTTCCCAACTTGGGCTCACTAGTCTGTCACTGTTATTTTGTTATTTCCCAACGTGGGCTCACTAGTCTGTCACTGTTATTTCCCAACGTGGGCTCACTAGTCTGGCACTGTTACTTTGTTATTTCCCAAGGTGGGCTCACTAGTCTGTCACTGTTATTTTGTTATTTCCCAACTTGGGCTCACTAGTCTGTCACTGTTATTTTGTTATTTCCAAGGTGGGCTCACTAGTCTGTCACTGTTATTTCCCCAAGGTGGGCTCCACTAGTCTGTCACTGTTATTTCCCCAAGGGGGCTCACCAGTCCTCTCACTGTTATTTAGTCATTTCCCAAGGTTGTCCCACTAGTCTGTCACTGTTATTTTGTTATTTCCCCAAGGTGGGCCCAAATAGTCTGTCCACTGTTATTTCCCAAGGTGGCCCACTAGTCTGTCACTGTTATTCTGATATTTCCCCAACTTGGGCTCACTAGTCTGTCACTGTTATTTTGTTATTTCCCAACGTGGGCTCACTAGTCCTGTCACTGTTATTCCCAACGTGGGCTCACTAGTCTGGCACTGTTACTTTGTTATTTCCCAAGGTGGGCTCACTAGTCTGTCACTGTTATTTGTTATTTCCCAACTTGGGCTCACTAGTCTGTCACTGTTATTTTGTTATTTCCCAAGGTGGGCTCACTATTCTGTCACTGTTATTTCCCCAAGGTGGGCTCACTAGTCTGTCACTGTTATTTCCCCAAGGTGGGCTCACCAGTCTCTCACTGTTATTTAGTCATTTCCCAAGGTTGTCCCACTAGTCTGTCACTGTTATTTTGTTATTTCCCCAAGGTGGGCCCAATTGTCTGTCACTGTTATTTCCCAAGGGATGGCCCACTAGTCTGGCACTGTTATTTAGTTATTTCCCAAGGTGGGCTCACTAGTCTGTCACTGTTACTTAGTTATTTCCCCAAGGTGGGCTCACTAGTCTGTCACTGTTATTTCCCCAAGGTGGGCTCACCAGTCTCTCACTGTTATTTAGTCATTTCCCAAGGTTGTCCCACTAGTCTGTCACTGTTATTTTGTTATTTCCCCAAGGTGGGCCCAATTGTCTGTCACTGTTATTTCCCAAGGATGGCCCACTAGTCTGGCACTGTTATTTGTTATTTCCCAAGGTGGGCTCACTAGTCTGTCACTGTTATTTAGTTATTTCCCCAAGGTGGGCTCACTAGTCTGGCACTGTTATTTTGTTATTTCCAAGGTGGGCTCACTAGTCTGTCACTGTTATTTGTTATTTCCCCAGGTGGCTCACTAGTCTCTGGCACTGTTATTTAGTTATTTCCCCAGGTGGCTCACTAGTCTGTCACTGTTATTTTGTTATTTCCCCAACGTGGGCTCACTAGTCTGTCACTGTTATTTAGTTATTTCCCAAGGTGGGCTCACTAGTCTGGCACTGTTATTTTGTTATTTCCCAAGTGGGCTCACTAGTCTGGCACTGTTTATTTTGTTTTTCCCAACGTGGGCTCACTAGTCTGGCACTGTTATTTAGTTATTTCCCCCAAGGTGGGCTCACTAGTCTGTCACTGTTTTTTGTTATTTCCCCAGGTGGGCTCACTAGTCTGGCACTGTTATTTAGTTATTTCCCAACGTGGGCTCACTAGTCTGGCACTGTTACTTGTTATTTCCCAAGGTGGGCTCACTAGTCTGTCACTGTTTGTTATTTCCCCAAGGTGGCTCACTAGTCTGGCACTGTTATTTAGTTATTTCCCAAGTTGGCTCACTAGTCTGGCACTGTTATTTTGTTATTTCCCAACGTGGGCTCACTAGTCTGCACTGTTATTTAGTTATTTCCCCCAAGTGGGCTCACTAGTCTGGCACTGTTATTTTGTTATTTCCCAACGTGGGCTCACTAGTCTGTCACTGTTTTTTGTTATTTCCCAACGTGGGCTCACTAGTCTGGCACTGTTACTTTGTTATTTCCCAAGGTGGGCTCACTAGTCTGTCACTGTTATTTTGTTATTTCCCAACGTGGGCTCACTAGTCTGGCACTGTTATTTTATTTATTTTCCCAAGGTGCTCACTACTCTGTCACTGTTATTTTGTTATTTCCCAATGTGGGCTCACTAGTCTGTCACTGTCACTGTTATTTTGTTATTTCCCAACGTGGGCTCACTAGTCTGGCACTGTTATTTTTTATTTTCCCAAGGTGGGCTCACTAGTCTGGCACTGTTATTTTTATTATTTCCCAAGTGGGCTCACTAGTCTGTCACTGTTATTTTGTTATTTCCCAACGTGGGCTCACTAGTCTGGCACTGTTATTTTTGTCATTTCCCAACGTGTGCTCACTAGTCTGGCACTGTTATTTAGTTATTTCCCAATGTGGGCTCACTAGTCTGTCACTGTTATTTCCAAAGGTGGGCTCACTAGTCTGGGCACTGTTATTTTTGTTATTTCCCAAGGTGGCTCACTAGTCTGCACTGTTATTTTGTTATTTCCCAACGTGGGCCTCACTAGTCTGGCACTGTTATTTTGTTATTCCCACTTGGGCTCACTGTCTGTCACTGTTATTTTGTTATTTCCCAACGTGGGCTCACTAGTCTGTCACTGTTATTTTGTTATTTCCCAACGTGGGCTCACTACTCTGTCACTGTTCTTTTGTTATTTCCCACTGTGGCTCACTAGTCTGGCACTGTTATTTTTGTTATTTCCCAACTGGGCTCACTAGTCTGGCACTGTTACTTTGTTATTCCCACGGGGCTCACTAGTCTGTCACTGTTATTTAGTTATTTCCCANGTCTGTCACTGTTATTTTCCCAAGGATGGCCCACTAGTCTGGCACTGTTATTTAGTTATTTCCCAAGGTGGGCTCACTAGTTCTGTCACTGTTACTTCGTTATTTCCCAAGGTTGGCCACTAGTCTGGCACTGTTATTTAGTTATTTCCCAAGGTGGGCTCACTAGTCTGTCACTGTTATTTTATATTTCCCCAACGTGGGCTCACTAGTCTGGCACTGTTATTTTGTTATTTCCCCAAGTGGGCTCACTAGTCTGTCACTGTTATTTATTATTTCCCAACGTGGGCTCACTAGTCTGTCACTGTTATTTAGTTATTTCCCAGTGGGCTCACTAGTCTGGCACTGTTATTTAGGTATTACCCCAAGGTGGGCTCACTAGTCTGGCACTGTTATTTAGGGGTTATTTTACCAGTTGGCTTCACTAGTATGGACACTGTATATTCCCAACCCGTAAGTGGGCCTCACTTAGGTCTGGCACTGTTATTTATTATTTCACCCAGGTCGGGCTCACTAGTCTGGAGCACTGTGTATTTTAGTTATTTCCCCAAGGCTGGGCTCACTAGGTCTGGCACTGTATATTAGTTATTTCCAACGTGGGCTCACGAGTCTGGCACTGTTACTTTGTTATTTCCCAAGGTGGGCTCACTAGTCGTGTCACTGTTATTTCCCCAACGTGGGCTCACTAGTCTTTCACTGTAATTTAGTTATTTCCCAACGTGGGCTCACTAGTCTCTCACTGTTATTTAGTTATTTCCCACGTGGGCTCACTAGTCTGGCCACTGTTATTTAGTTATTTCCCCAAGGTGGGCTCACTAGTCTGGCACTGTTATTTTGTTATTTCCCAACGTGGGCTCACGAGTCTGTCACTGTTATTTAGTTATTTCCCAACGTGGGCCTCACTAGTCTGGCACTGTTATTTGTTATTTCCCAAGGTGGGCTCACTAGTCTGTCACTGTTATTTTGTTATTTCCCAACCCTGGGCTCACTATCTGGCACTGTTATTTATTATTTCCCAACGTGGGCTCACTAGTCTGGCACTGTTATTTTATTATTTCCCAAGGTGAGCTCACTACTCTGTCACTGTTATTTTTATATTTCCCAATGTGGGCTCACTAGTCCTGTCACTGTTATTTTGTATTTCCCAACGTGGGCTCACTAGTCTGGCACTGTTTTTTTATTATTTCCCAGGTGGGCTCACTAGTCTGGCACTGTTATTTTATTATTTCCCAAGGTGAGCTCACTACTCTGTCACTGTTATTTTGTTATTTCCCAATGTGGGCTCACTAGTCTGGCACTGTTATTTTGTCATTTCCCAACGTGTGCTCACTAGTCTGGCACTGTTATTTAGTTATTTCCCAATGTGGGCTCACTAGTCTGTCACTGTTATTTCCAAAGGTGGGCTCACTAGTCTGGCACTGTTATTTTGTTATTTCCCAACATGGGCTCACTAGTCTGGCACTGTTATTTTGTTATTTCCCAACGTGGGCTCACTACTCTGTCACTGTTATTTTGTTATTTCCCACTGTGGGCTCACTAGTCTGTCACTGTTATTTTGTTATTTCCCAACGTGTGCTCACTAGTCTGGCACTGTTATTTTATTATTTCCCAAGGTGGGCTCACTACTCTGTCACTGTTATTTTGTTATTTCCCACTGTGGGCTCACTAGTCTGGCACTGTTATTTTGTTATTTCCCAACGTGGGCTCACTAGTCTGGCACTGTTACTTTGTTATTTCCCAACGTGGGCTCACTAGTCTGTCACTGTTATTTAGTTATTTCCCAAGGTGGGCTCACTAGTCTGTCACTGTTATTCTGATATTTCCCCAACTTGGGCTCACTAGTCTGTCACTGTTATTTTGTTATTTCCCAACGTGGGCTCACTAGTCTGTCACTGTTATTTCCCAACGTGGGCTCACTAGTCTGGCACTGTTACTTTGTTATTTCCCAAGGTGGGCTCACTAGTCTGTCACTGTTATTTTGTTATTTCCCAACTTGGGCTCACTAGTCTGTCACTGTTATTTTGTTATTTCCCAAGGTGGGCTCACTAGTCTGTCACTGTTATTTCCCCAAGGTGGGCTCACTAGTCTGTCACTGTTATTTCCCCAAGGTGGGCTCACCAGTCTCTCACTGTTATTTAGTCATTTCCCAAGGTTGTCCCACTAGTCTGTCACTGTTATTTTGTTATTTCCCCAAGGTGGGCCCAATAGTCTGTCACTGTTATTTCCCAAGGTTGGCCCACTAGTCTGTCACTGTTATTCTGATATTTCCCCAACTTGGGCTCACTAGTCTGTCACTGTTATTTTGTTATTTCCCAACGTGGGCTCACTAGTCTGTCACTGTTATTTCCCAACGTGGGCTCACTAGTCTGGCACTGTTACTTTGTTATTTCCCAAGGTGGGCTCACTAGTCTGTCACTGTTATTTTGTTATTTCCCAACTTGGGCTCACTAGTCTGTCACTGTTATTTTGTTATTTCCCAAGGTGGGCTCACTATTCTGTCACTGTTATTTCCCCAAGGTGGGCTCACTAGTCTGTCACTGTTATTTCCCCAAGGTGGGCTCACCAGTCTCTCACTGTTATTTAGTCATTTCCCAAGGTTGTCCCACTAGTCTGTCACTGTTATTTTGTTATTTCCCCAAGGTGGGCCCAATTGTCTGTCACTGTTATTTCCCAAGGATGGCCCACTAGTCTGGCACTGTTATTTAGTTATTTCCCAAGGTGGGCTCACTAGTCTGTCACTGTTACTTAGTTATTTCCCAAGGTTGGCCCACTAGTCTGGCACTGTTATTTAGTTATTTCCCAAGGTGGGCTCACTAGTCTGTCACTGTTATTCTGATATTTCCCCAAGGTGGGCTCACTAGTCTGGCACTGTTATTTAGTTATTTCCCCAAGGTGGGCTCACTAGTCTGTCACTGTTATTTAGTTATTTCCCAACGTGGGCTCACTAGTCTGTCACTGTTATTTAGTTATTACCCCAAGGTGGGCTCACTAGTCTGGCACTGTTATTTAGGTATTTCCCCAAGGTGGGCTCACTAGTCTGGCACTGTTATTTTGTTATTTCCCAACGTGGGCTCACTAGTCTGGCACTGTTATTTAGTTATTTCCCCAAGGTGGGCTCACTAGTCTGGCACTGTTATTTAGTTATTTCCCCAAGGTGGGCTCACTAGTCTGGCACTGTTATTTAGTTATTTCCCAACGTGGGCTCACGAGTCTGGCACTGTTACTTTGTTATTTCCCAAGGTGGGCTCACTAGTCTGTCACTGTTATTTCCCCAACGTGGGCTCACTAGTCTTTCACTGTAATTTAGTTATTTCCCAACGTGGGCTCACTAGTCTCTCACTGTTATTTAGTTATTTCCCAACGTGGGCTCACTAGTCTGGCACTGTTATTTAGTTATTTCCCCAAGGTGGGCTCACTAGTCTGGCACTGTTATTTTGTTATTTCCCAACGTGGGCTCACGAGTCTGTCACTGTTATTTAGTTATTTCCCAACGTGGGCTCACTAGTCTGGCACTGTTACTTTGTTATTTCCCAAGGTGGGCTCACTAGTCTGTCACTGTTATTTTGTTATTTCCCAACCCTGGGCTCACTAGTCTGGCACTGTTATTTTATTATTTCCCAACGTGGGCTCACTAGTCTGGCACTGTTATTTTATTATTTCCCAAGGTGAGCTCACTACTCTGTCACTGTTATTTTGTTATTTCCCAATGTGGGCTCACTAGTCTGTCACTGTTATTTTTGTATTTCCCAACGTGGGCTCACTAGTCTGGCACTGTTTTTTTATTATTTCCCAAGGTGGGCTCACTAGTCTGGCACTGTTATTTTATTATTTCCCAAGGTGAGCTCACTACTCTGTCACTGTTATTTTGTTATTTCCCAATGTGGGCTCACTAGTCTGGCACTGTTATTTTGTCATTTCCCAACGTGTGCTCACTAGTCTGGCACTGTTATTTAGTTATTTCCCAATGTGGGCTCACTAGTCTGTCACTGTTATTTCCAAAGGTGGGCTCACTAGTCTTGGACTGTTATTTTATTATTTCCCAAGGTGAGCTCACTACTCTGTCACTGTTATTTTGTTATTTCCCAATGTGGGCTCACTAGTCTGGCACTGTTATTTTGTTATTTCCCAACGTGGGCTCACTAGTCTGGCACTGTTATTTTGTTATTTCCCAACGTGGGCTCACTAGTCTGGCACTGTTATTTTGTTATTTCCCACTGTGGGCTCACTAGTCTGTCACTGTTATTTTGTTATTTCCCAATGTGGGCTCACTAGTCTGGCACTGTTACTTTGTTATTTCCCAAGGTGGGCTCACTAGTCTGTCACTGTTATTTTGTTATTTCCCAACGTGGGCTCACTAGTCTGGCACTGTTATTTTATTATTTCCCAAGGTGGGCTCACTACTCTGTCACTGTTATTTTGTTATTTCCCACTGTGGGCTCACTAGTCTGTCACTGTTATTTTGTTATTTCCCAACGTGGGCTCACTAGTCTGGCACTGTTATTTTATTATTTCCCAAGGTGGGCTCACTACTCTGTCACTGTTATTTTGTTATTTCCCAATGTGGGCTCACTAGTCTGGCACTGTTATTTTGTTATTTCCCAACGTGGGCTCACTAGTCTGGCACTGTTATTTTGTTATTTCCCAACGTGGGCTCACTAGTCTGGCACTGTTATTTTGTTATTTCCCACTGTGGGCTCACTAGTCTGTCACTGTTATTTTGTTATTTCCCAACGTGGGCTCACTAGTCTGGCACTGTTATTTTGTTATTTCCCAAGGTGGGCTCACTAGTCTGTCACTGTTATTTCCCCAAGGTGGGCCCAATAGCCTTTCACTGTTATTTCCCAAGGATGGCCCACTAGTCTGGCACTGTTATTTTTTTATTTCCCAAGGTGGGCTCACTAGTCTGTCACTGTTATTCTGATATTTCCCCAACTTGGGCTCACTAGTCTGTCACTGTTATTTTGTTATTTCCCAACGTGGGCTCACTAGTCTGTCACTGTTATTTCCCAAAGTGGGCTCACTAGTCTGGCACTGTTATTTTGTTATTTCCCAAGGTGGGCTCACTAGTCTGGCACTGTTACTTAGTTATTTCCCAAGGTGGGCCCACTAGTCTGGCACTGTTATTTAGTTATTTCCCAACGTGGGCTCACTAGTCTGTCACTGTTATTTAGTTATTTCCAAACGTGGGCTCACTAGTCTGTCATTGTTATTTAGTTATTTCCCAACGTGGGCTCACTAGTCTGTCACTGTTATTTAGTTATTTCCCCAAGGTGGGCTCACTAGTCTGGCACTGTTATTTAGTTATTTCCCAACGTGGGCTCACTAGTCTGGCACTGTTATTTTGTTATTTCCCACTGTGGGCTCACTAGTCTGTCACTGTTATTTTGTTATTTCCCAACGTGGGCTCACTAGTCTGGCACTGTTATTTGTTATTTCCCAAGGTGGGTTCAGTACTCTGTCACTGTTATTTAGTCATTTCCCAAGGTGGGCTCACTAGTCTGGCACTGTTACTTTGTTATTTCCCAAGGTGGGCTCACTAGTCTGTCACTGTTATTTTGTTATTTCCCAACTTGGGCTCACTAGTCTGTCACTGTTATTTTGTTATTTCCCAACGTGGGCTCACTAGTCTGTCACTGTTATTTCCCAACGTGGGCTCAGTAGTCTGGCACTGTTATTTTGTTATTTCCCAAGGTGGGCTCACTAGTCTGTCACTGTTATTTTGTTATTTCCCAACGTGGGCTCACTAGTCTGGCACTGTTATTTTGTTATTTCCCAACGTGTGCTCACTAGTCTGGCACTGTTATTTTGTTATTTCCCAATGTGGGCTCACTAGTCTGTCACTGTTATTTCCAAAGGTGGGCTCACTATTCTGTCACTGTTATTTCCCCAAGGTGGGCTCACTAGTCTGTCACTGTTATTTCCCCAAGGTGGGCTCACCAGTCTCTCACTGTTATTTAGTCATTTCCCAAGGTTGGCCCACTAGTCTGTCACTGTTATTTTGTTATTTCCCAAGGTTGGCCCACTAGTCTGGCACTGTTATTTAGTTATTTCCCAAGGTGGGCTCACTAGTCTGTCACTGTTATTCTGATATTTCCCCAAGGTGGGCTCACTAGTCTGTAATTTAGTTATTTCCCAACGTGTGCTCACTAGTCTGGCACTGTTATTTTGTTATTTCCCAATGTGGGCTCACTAGTCTGTCACTGTTATTTCCAAAGGTGGGCTCACTAGTCTGGCACTGTTATTTTATTATTTCCCAAGGTGAGCTCACTACTCTGTCACTGTTATTTTGTTATTTCCAAATGTGGGCTCACTAGTCTGGCACTGTTATTTTGTTATTTCCCAACGTGGGCTCACTAGTCTGGCACTGTTATTTTGTTATTTCCCAACGTGGGCTCACTAGTCTGGCACTGTTATTTTGTTATTTCCCACTGTGGGCTCACTAGTCTGTCACTGTTATTTTGTTATTTCCCAACGTGGGCTCACTAGTCTGGCACTGTTACTTTGTTATTTCCCAAGGTGGGCTCACTAGTCTGTCACTGTTATTTTGTTATTTCCCAACGTGGGCTCACTAGTCTGGCACTGTTATTTTATTATTTCCCAAGGTGAGCTCACTACTCTGTCACTGTTATTTTGTTATTTCCCAATGTGGGCTCACTAGTCTGGCACTGTTATTTTGTTATTTCCCAACGTGGGCTCACTAGTCTGGCACTGTTATTTTGTTATTTCCCAACGTGGGCTCACTAGTCTGGCACTGTTATTTTGTTATTTCCCACTGTGGGCTCACTAGTCTGTCACTGTTATTTTGTTATTTCCCAACGTGGGCTCACTAGTCTGGCACTGTTACTTTGTTATTTCCCAAGGTGGGCTCACTAGTCTGTCACTGTTATTTTGTTATTTCCCAACGTGGGCTCACTAGTCTGGCACTGTTATTTATTATTTCCCAAGGTGGGCTCACTACTCTGTCACTGTTATTTTGTTATTTCCCAATGTGGGCTCACTAGTCTGGCACTGTTATTTTGTTATTTCCCAACGTGGGCTCACTAGTCTGGCACTGTTATTTTGTTATTTCCCAACGTGGGCTCACTAGTCTGGCACTGTTATTTTGTTATTTCCCACTGTGGGCTCACTAGTCTGTCACTGTTATTTTGTTATTTCCCAACGTGGGCTCACTAGTCTGGCACTGTTATTTTGTTATTTCCCAAGGTGGGCTCACTAGTCTGTCACTGTTATTTCCCCAAGGTGGGCCCAATAGCCTTTCACTGTTATTTCCCAAGGATGGCCCACTAGTCTGGCACTGTTATTTTTTATTTCCCAAGGTGGGCTCACTAGTCTGTCACTGTTATTCTGATATTTCCCCAACTTGGGCTCACTAGTCTGTCACTGTTATTTTGTTATTTCCCAACGTGGGCTCACTAGTCTGTCACTGTTATTTCCCAAAGTGGGCTCACTAGTCTGGCACTGTTATTTTGTTATTTCCCAAGGTGGGCTCACTAGTCTGGCACTGTTACTTAGTTATTTCCCAAGGTGGGCCCACTAGTCTGGCACTGTTATTTAGTTATATCCCAACGTGGGCTCACTAGTCTGTCACTGTTATTTAGTTATTTCCAAACGTGGGCTCACTAGTCTGTCATTGTTATTTAGTTATTTCCCAACGTGGGCTCACTAGTCTGTCACTGTTATTTAGTTATTTCCCCAAGGTGGGCTCACTAGTCTGGCACTGTTATTTAGTTATTTCCCAACGTGGGCTCACTAGTCTGGCACTGTTATTTTGTTATTTCCCACTGTGGGCTCACTAGTCTGTCACTGTTATTTTGTTATTTCCCAACGTGGGCTCACTAGTCTGGCACTGTTATTTTGTTATTTCCCAAGGTGGGCTCACTACTCTGTCACTGTTATTTAGTCATTTCCCAAGGTGGGCTCACTAGTCTGGCACTGTTACTTTGTTATTTCCCAAGGTGGGCTCACTAGTCTGTCACTGTTATTTTGTTATTTCCCAACTTGGGCTCACTAGTCTGTCACTGTTATTTTGTTATTTCCCAACGTGGGCTCACTAGTCTGTCACTGTTATTTCCCAACGTGGGCTCAGTAGTCTGGCACTGTTATTTTGTTATTTCCCAAGGTGGGCTCACTAGTCTGTCACTGTTATTTTGTTATTTCCCAACGTGGGCTCACTAGTCTGTCACTGTTATTTTGTTATTTCCCAACGTGGGCTCACTAGTCTGGCACTGTTATTTTGTTATTTCCCAATGTGGGCTCACTAGTCTGTCACTGTTATTTCCAAAGGTGGGCTCACTATTCTGTCACTGTTATTTCCCCAAGGTGGGCTCACTAGTCTGTCACTGTTATTTCCCCAAGGTGGGCTCACCAGTCTCTCACTGTTATTTAGTCATTTCCCAAGGTTGGCCCACTAGTCTGTCACTGTTATTTTGTTATTTCCCCAAGGTGGGCCCAATAGTCTGTCACTGTTATTTCCTAAGAATGGCTCACTAGTCTGTCACTGTTATTCTGATATTTCCCCAAGGTGGGCTCACTAGTCTGTAATTTAGTTATTTCCCAACGTGGGCTCACTAGTCTGTCACTGTTATTTAGTTATTTCCCAACGTGGGCTCACTAGTCTGTCACTGTTATTTAGTTATTACCCCAAGGTGGGCTCACTAGTCTGGCACTGTTATTTAGTTATTTCCCCAAGGTGGGCTCACTAGTCTGGCACTGTTATTTTGTTATTTCCCAACGTGGGCTCACTAGTCTGGCACTGTTATTTAGTTATTTCCCCAAGGTGGGCTCACTAGTCTGGCACTGTTATTTAGTTATTTCCCCAAGGTGGGCTCACTAGTCTGGCACTGTTATTTAGTTATTTCCCAACGTGGGCTCACGAGTCTGGCACTGATACTTTGTTATTTCCCAAGGTGGGCTCACTAGTCTGTCACTGTTATTTCCCCAACGTGGGCTCACTAGTCTGTCACTGTAATTTAGTTATTTCCCAACGTGGGCTCACTAGTCTCTCACTGTTATTTAGTTATTTCCCCAAGGTGGGCTCACTAGTCTGGCACTGTTATTTTGTTATTTCCCAACGTGGGCTCACTAGTCTGGCACTGTTATTTTGTTATTTCCCAACGTGGGCTCACTAGTCTGGCACTGTTACTTTGTTATTTCCCAACGTGGGCTCACTAGTCTGGCACTGTTATTTTGTTATTTCCCACTGTGGGCTCACTAGTCTGGCACTGTTACTTTGTTATTTCCCAACGTGGGCTCACTAGTCTGGCACTGTTATTTTGTTATTTCCCACTGTGGGCTCACTAGTCTGTCACTGTTATTTTGTTATTTCCCAACGTGGGCTCACTAGTCTGTCACTGTTATTTCCCAAAGGTGGGCCCACTAGTCTTGCACTGTTATTTAGTTATTTCCCAAGTTGGGCTCACTAGTCTGTCACTGTTATTCTGATATTTCCCCAACTTGGGCTCACTAGTCTGTCACTGTTATTTTGTTATTTCCCAACGTGGGCTCACTAGTCTGTCACTGTTATTTCCCAACGTGGGCTCACTAGTCTGGCACTGTTATTTTGTTATTTCCCAAGGTGGGCTCACTAGTCTGTCACTGTTATTCTGATATTTCCCCAACTTGGGCTCACTAGTCTGTCACTGTTATTTTGTTATTTCCCAACGTGGGCTCACTAGTCTGTCACTGTTATTTCCCAACGTGGGCTCACTAGTCTGGCACTGTTATTTTGTTATTTCCCAAGGTGGGCTCACTAGTCTGGCACTGTTACTTAGTTATTTCCCAAGGTGGGCCCACTAGTCTGGCACTGTTATTTAGTTATTTCCCAACGTGGGCTCACTAGTCTGTCACTGTTATTTAGTTATTTCCCCAAGGTGGGCTCACTAGTCTGGCACTGTTATTTAGTTATTTCCCCAAGGTGGGCTCACTAGTCTGGCACTGTTATTTTGTTATTTCCCAAGGTGGGCTCACTACTCTGTCACTGTTATTTTGTTATTTCCCAATGTGGGCTCACTAGTCTGGCACTGTTATTTTGTTATTTTCCAACGTGGGCTCACTAGTCTGGCACTGTTATTTTGTTATTTCCCAACGTGGGCTCACTAGTCTGGCCCTGTTATTTTGTTATTTCCCACTGTGGGCTCACTAGTCTGTCACTGTTATTTTGTTATTTCCCAACGTGGGCTCACTAGTCTGGCACTGTTATTTTGTTATTTCCCAAGGTGGGCTCACTAGTCTGTCACTGTTATTTCCCCAAGGTGGGCCCAATAGTCTGTCACTGTTATTTCCCAAGGATGGCCCACTAGTCTGGCACTGTTATTTTGTTATTTTCCAACGTGGGCTCACTAGTCTGGCACTGTTATTTTGTTATTTCCCAACGTGGGCTCACTAGTCTGGCACTGTTATTTTGTTATTTCCCAACGTGGGCTCACTACTCTGTCACTGTTATTTTGTTATTTCCCACTGTGGGCTCACTAGTCTGTCACTGTTATTTTGTTATTTCCCAACGTGGGCTCACTAGTCTGGCACTGTTATTTTATTATTTCCCAAGGTGGGCTCACTACTCTGTCACTGTTATTTTGTTATTTCCCAAGGTGGGCTCACTACTCTGTCACTGTTATTTAGTCATTTCCCAAGGTGGGCTCACTAGTCTGGCACTGTTACTTTGTTATTTCCCAAGGTGGGCTCACTAGTCTGTCACTGTTATTTTGTTATTTCCCAACTTGGGCTCACTAGTCTGTCACTGTTATTTTGTTATTTCCCAACGTGGGCTCACTAGTCTGTCACTGTTATTTCCCAACGTGGGCTCAGTAGTCTGGCACTGTTATTTTGTCATTTCCCAAGGTGGGCTCACTAGTCTGTCACTGTTATTTTGTTATTTCCCAACGTGGGCTCACTAGTCTGGCACTGTTATTTTGTTATTTCCCAACGTGTGCTCACTAGTCTGGCACTGTTATTTTGTTATTTCCCAATGTGGGCTCACTAGTCTGTCACTGTTATTTCCAAAGGTGGGCTCACTATTCTGTCACTGTTATTTCCCCAAGGTGGGCTCACTAGTCTGTCACTGTTATTTCCCCAAGGTGGGCTCACCAGTCTCTCACTGTTATTTAGTCATTTCCCAAGGTTGGCCCACTAGTCTGTCACTGTTATTTAGTTATTTCCCCAAGGTGGGCCCAATAGTCTGTCACTGTTATTTCCCAAGAATGGCCCACTAGTCTGGCACTGTTATTTAGTTATTTCCCAAGGTTGGCCCACTAGTCTGGCACTGTTATTTAGTTATTTCCCAAGGTGGGCTCACTAGTCTGTCACTGTTATTCTGATATTTCCCCAAGGTGGGCTCACTAGTCTGTAATTTAGTTATTTCCCAACGTGGGCTCACTAGTCTGTCACTGTTATTTAGTTATTTCCCAACGTGGGCTCACTAGTCTGTCACTGTTATTTAGTTATTACCCCAAGGTGGGCTCACTAGTCTGGCACTGTTATTTAGTTATTTCCCCAAGGTGGGCTCACTAGTCTGGCACTGTTATTTTGTTATTTCCCAAGGTGGGCTCACTAGTCTGGCACTGTTATTTAGTTATTTCCCAACGTGGGCTCACGAGTCTGGCACTGTTACTTTGTTATTTCCCAAGGTGGGCTCACTAGTCTGTCACTGTTATTTCCCCAACGTGGGCTCACTAGTCTCTCACTGTTATTTAGTTATTTCCCCAAGGTGGGCTCACTAGTCTGGCACTGTTATTTTGTTATTTCCCAACGTGGGCTCACTAGTCTGGCACTGTTATTTTGTTATTTCCCAACGTGGGCTCACTAGTCTGGCACTGTTACTTTGTTATTTCCCAACGTGGGCTCACTAGTCTGGCACTGTTATTTTGTTATTTCCCACTGTGGGCTCACTAGTCTGGCACTGTTACTTTGTTATTTCCCAACGTGGGCTCACTAGTCTGGCACTGTTATTTTGTTATTTCCCACTGTGGGCTCACTAGTCTGTCACTGTTATTTTGTTATTTCCCAACGTGGGCTCACTAGTCTGTCACTGTTATTTCCCCAAGGTGGGCCCACTAGTCTGGCACTGTTATTTAGTTATTTCCCAAGTTGGGCTCACTAGTCTGTCACTGTTATTCTGATATTTCCCCAACTTGGGCTCACTAGTCTGTCACTGTTATTTTGTTATTTCCCAACGTGGGCTCACTAGTCTGTAACTGTTATTTCCCAACGTGGGCTCACTAGTCTGGCACTGTTATTTAGTTATTTCCCAAGGTGGGCTCACTAGTCTGTCACTGTTATTCTGATATTTCCCCAACTTGGGCTCACTAGTCTGTCACTGTTATTTTGTTATTTCCCAACGTGGGCTCACTAGTCTGTCACTGTTATTTCCCAACGTGGGCTCACTAGTCTGGCACTGTTATTTTGTTATTTCCCAAGGTGGGCTCACTAGTCTGGCACTGTTATTTAGTTATTTCCCAACGTGGGCTCACGAGTCTGGCACTGTTACTTTGTTATTTCCCAAGGTGGGCTCACTAGTCTGTCACTGTTATTTCCCCAACGTGGGCTCACTAGTCTCTCACTGTTATTTAGTTATTTCCCCAAGGTGGGCTCACTAGTCTGGCACTGTTATTTTGTTATTTCCCAACGTGGGCTCACTAGTCTGGCACTGTTATTTTGTTATTTCCCAACGTGGGCTCACTAGTCTGGCACTGTTACTTTGTTATTTCCCAACGTGGGCTCACTAGTCTGGCACTGTTATTTTGTTATTTCCCACTGTGGGCTCACTAGTCTGGCACTGTTACTTTGTTATTTCCCAACGTGGGCTCACTAGTCTGGCACTGTTATTTTGTTATTTCCCACTGTGGGCTCACTAGTCTGTCACTGTTATTTTGTTATTTCCCAACGTGGGCTCACTAGTCTGTCACTGTTATTTCCCCAAGGTGGGCCCACTAGTCTGGCACTGTTATTTAGTTATTTCCCAAGTTGGGCTCACTAGTCTGTCACTGTTATTCTGATATTTCCCCAACTTGGGCTCACTAGTCTGTCACTGTTATTTTGTTATTTCCCAACGTGGGCTCACTAGTCTGTCACTGTTATTTCCCAACGTGGGCTCACTAGTCTGGCACTGTTATTTAGTTATTTCCCAAGGTGGGCTCACTAGTCTGTCACTGTTATTCTGATATTTCCCCAACTTGGGCTCACTAGTCTGTCACTGTTATTTTGTTATTTCCCAACGTGGGCTCACTAGTCTGTCACTGTTATTTCCCAACGTGGGCTCACTAGTCTGGCACTGTTATTTTGTTATTTCCCAAGGTGGGCTCACTAGTCTGTCACTGTTATTTTGTTATTTCCCAACGTGGGCTCACTAGTCTGGCACTGTTATTTTGTTATTTTCCAACGTGGGCTCACTAGTCTGGCACTGTTATTTTGTTATTTCCCAACGTGGGCTCACTAGTCTGGCACTGTTATTTTGTTATTTCCCACTGTGGGCTCACTAGTCTGTCACTGTTATTTGTTATTTCCCAACGTGGGCTCACTAGTCTGGCACTGTTATTTTGTTATTTCTCAAGGTGGGCTCACTAGTCTGTCACTGTTATTTCCCCAAGGTGGGCCCAATAGTCTGTCACTGTTATTTCCCAAGGATGGCCCACTAGTCTGGCACTGTTATTTTGTTATTTTCCAACGTGGGCTCACTAGTCTGGCACTGTTATTTTGTTATTTCTCAACGTGGGCTCACTAGTCTGGCACTGTTATTTTGTTATTTCCCACTGTGGGCTCACTAGTCTGTCACTGTTATTTTGTTATTTCCCAACGTGGGCTCACTAGTCTGGCACTGTTATTTTGTTATTTCCCAAGGTGGGCTCACTAGTCTGTCACTGTTATTTCCCCAAGGTGGGCCCAATAGTCTGTCACTGTTATTTCCCAAGGATGGCCCACTAGTCTGGCACTGTTATTTAGTCATTTCCCAAGGTGGGCTCACTAGTCTGTCACTGTTATTCTGATATTTCCCCAACTTGGGCTCACTAGTCTGTCACTGTTATTTTGTTATTTCCCAACGTGGGCTCACTAGTCTGTCACTGTTATTTCCCAACGTGGGCTCACTAGTCTGGCACTGATATTTTGTTATTTCCCAAGGTGGGCTCACTAGTCTGTCACTGTTATTTTGTTATTTCCCCAACGTGGGCTCACTAGTCTGTCACTGTAATTTAGTTATTTCCCAACGTGGGCTCACTAGTCTCTCACTGTTATTTAGTTATTTCCCAACGTGGGCTCACTAGTCTGTTACTGTTATTTAGTTATTTCCCCAAGGTGGGCTCACTAGTCTGGCACTGTTATTTAGTTATTTCCCCAAGGTGGGCTCACTAGTCTGGCACTGTTATTTTGTTATTTCACAACGTGGGCTCACGAGTCTGTCACTGTTATTTAGTTATTTCCCAACGTGGCACTAGTCTGGAACTGTTATTTTGTTATTTCCCACTGTGGGCTCACTAGTCTGTCACTGTTATTTAGTTATTTCCCAAGGTGGGCTCACTAGTCTGGCACTGTTACTTTGTTATTTCCCAAGGTGGGCTCACTAGTCTGTCACTGTTATTTTGTTATTTCCCAACGTGGGCTCACTAGCCTGGCACTGTTATTTTATTATTTCCCAAGGTGGGCTCACTACTCTGTCACTGTTATTTTGTTATTTCCCACTGTGGGCTCACTAGTCTGTCACTGTTATTTTGTTATTTCCCAACGTGGGCTCACTAGTCTGGCACTGTTATTTTATTATTTCCCAAGGTGGGCTCACTACTCTGTCACTGTTATTTTGTTATTTCCCAATGTGGGCTCACTAGTCTGGCACTGTTATTTTGTTATTTCCCAACGTGGGCTCACTAGTCTGGCACTGTTACTTTGTTATTTCCCAACGTGGGCTCACTAGTCTGGCACTGTTATTTTGTTATTTCCCACTGTGGGCTCACTAGTCTGTCACTGTTATTTTGTTATTTCCCAACGTGGGCTCACTAGTCTGGCACTGTTATTTTGTTATTTCCCAAGGTGGGCTCACTAGTCTGTCACTGTTATTTCCCCAAGGTGGGCCCAATATTCTGTCACTGTTATTTCCCAAGGATGGCCCACTAGTCTGGCACTGTTATTTAGTTATTTCCCAAGGTTGGCTCACTAGTCTGTCACTGTTATTCTGATATTTCCCCAACTTGGGCTCACTAGTCTGTCACTGTTATTTTGTTATTTCCCAACGTGGGCTCACTAGTCTGTCACTGTTATTTCCCAACGTGGGCTCACTAGTCTGGCACTGTTACTTAGTTATTTCCCAAGGTGGGCCCACTAGTCTGGCACTGTTATTTAGTTATTTCCCAACGTGGGCTCACTAGTCTGTCACTGTTATTTAGTTATTTCCAAACGTGGGCTCACTAGTCTGTCATTGTTATTTAGTTATTTCCCAACGTGGGCTCACTAGTCTGTCACTGTTATTTAGTTATTTCCCCAAGGTGGGCTCACTAGTCTGGCACTGTTATTTTGTTATTTCCCCAAGGTGGGCTCACTAGTCTGGCACTGTTATTTAGTTATTTCCCAACGTGGGCTCACTAGTCTGGCACTGTTATTTAGTTATTTCCCACTGTGGGCTCACTAGTCTGTCACTGTTATTTTGTTATTTCCCAACGTGGGCTCACTAGTCTGGCACTGTTATTTTGTTATTTCCCAAGGTGGGCTCACTAGTCTGTCACTGTTATTTCCCCAAGGTGGGCCCAATAGTCTGTCACTGTTATTTCCCAAGGATGGCCCACTAGTCTGGCACTGTTATTTAGTCATTTCCCAAGGTGGGCTCACTAGTCTGTCACTGTTATTCTGATATTTCCCCAACTTGGGCTCACTAGTCTGTCACTGTTATTTTGTTATTTCCCAACGTGGGCTCACTACTCTGTCACTGTTATTTTGTTATTTCCCACTGTGGGCTCACTAGTCTGTCACTGTTATTTTGTTATTTCCCAACGTGGGCTCACTAGTCTGGCACTGTTATTTTATTATTTCCCAAGGTGGGCTCACTACTCTGTCACTGTTATTTTGTTATTTCCCAATGTGGGCTCACTAGTCTGGCACTGTTATTTTGTTATTTCCCAACGTGGGCTCACTAGTCTGGCACTGTTACTTTGTTATTTCCCAACGTGGGCTCACTAGTCTGGCACTGTTATTTTGTTATTTCCCACTGTGGGCTCACTAGTCTGTCACTGTTATTTTGTTATTTCCCAACGTGGGCTCACTAGTCTGTCACTGTTATTTCCCCAAGGTGGGCCCACTAGTCTGGCACTGTTATTTAGTTATTTCCCAAGTTGGGCTCACTAGTCTGTCACTGTTATTCTGATATTTCCCCAACTTGGGCTCACTAGTCTGTCACTGTTATTTTGTTATTTCCCAACGTGGGCTCACTAGTCTGTCACTGTTATTTCCCAACGTGGGCTCACTAGTCTGGCACTGTTATTTTGTTATTTCCCAACGTGGGCTCACTAGTCTGGCACTGTTATTTTATTATTTCCCAAGGTGGGCTCACTACTCTGTCACTGTTATTTTGTTATTTCCCAAGGTGGGCTCACTAGTCTGTCACTGTTATTTTGTTATTTCCCAACGTGGGCTCACTAGTCTGGCACTGTTATTTTATTATTTCCCAAGGTGGGCTCACTACTCTGTCACTGTTATTTTGTTATTTCCCAATGTGGGCTCACTAGTCTGGCACTGTTATTTTGTTATTTCCCAACGTGGGCTCACTAGTCTGGCACTGTTACTTTGTTATTTCCCAACGTGGGCTCACTAGTCTGGCACTGTTATTTTGTTATTTCCCACTGTGGGCTCACTAGTCTGTCACTGTTATTTTGTTATTTCCCAACGTGGGCTCACTAGTCTGTCACTGTTATTTCCCCAAGGTGGGCCCACTAGTCTGGCACTGTTATTTAGTTATTTCCCAAGTTGGGCTCACTAGTCTGTCACTGTTATTCTGATATTTCCCCAACTTGGGCTCACTAGTCTGTCACTGTTATTTTGTTATTTCCCAACGTGGGCTCACTAGTCTGTCACTGTTATTTCCCAACGTGGGCTCACTAGTCTGGCACTGTTATTTAGTTATTTCCCAAGGTGGGCTCACTAGTCTGTCACTGTTATTCTGATATTTCCCCAACTTGGGCTCACTAGTCTGTCACTGTTATTTTGTTATTTCCCAACGTGGGCTCACTAGTCTGTCACTGTTATTTCCCAACGTGGGCTCACTAGTCTGTCACTGTTATTTTGTTATTTCCCAACGTGGGCTCACTAGTCTGGCACTGTTACTTAGTTATTTCCCAAGGTGGGCCCACTAGTCTGGCACTGTTATTTAGTTATTTCCCTTCGTGGGCTCACTAGTCTGGCACTGTTATTTAGTTATTTCCCCAAGGTGGGCTCACTAGTCTGGCACTGTTATTTTGTTATTTCCCAAGGTGGGCTCACTACTCTGTCACTGTTATTTTGTTATTTCCCAATGTGGGCTCACTAGTCTGGCACTGTTATTTTGTTATTTTCCAACGTGGGCTCACTAGTCTGGCACTGTTATTTTGTTATTTCCCACTGTGGGCTCACTAGTCTGTCACTGTTATTTTGTTATTTCCCAACGTGGGCTCACTAGTCTGGCACTGTTATTTTGTTATTTCCCAAGGTGGGCTCACTAGTCTGTCACTGTTATTTCCCCAAGGTGGGCCCAATAGTCTGTCACTGTTATTTCCCAAGGATGGCCCACTAGTCTGGCACTGTTATTTAGTCATTTCCCAAGGTGGGCTCACTAGTCTGTCACTGTTATTCTGATATTTCCCCAACTTGGGCTCACTAGTCTGTCACTGTTATTTTGTTATTTCCCAACGTGTGCTCACTAGTCTGTCACTGTTATTGCCCAACGTGGGCTCACTAGTCTGGCACTGTTATTTTGTTATTTCCCAAGGTGGGCTCACTAGTCTGTCACTGTTATTTTGTTATTTCCCAACGTGGGCTCACTAGTCTGGCACTGTTATTTTGTTATTTCCCAAGGTGGGCTCACTAGTCTGTCACTGTTATTTTGTTATTTCCCCAACGTGGGCTCACTAGTCTGTCACTGTAATTTAGTTATTTCCCAACGTGGGCTCACTAGTCTCTCACTGTTATTTAGTTATTTCCCAACGTGGGCTCACTAGTCTGTTACTGTTATTTAGTTATTTCCCCAAGGTGGGCTCACTAGTCTGGCACTGTTATTTAGTTATTTCCCCAAGGTGGGCTCACTAGTCTGGCACTGTTATTTTGTTATTTCCCAACGTGGGCTCACGAGTCTGTCACTGTTATTTAGTTATTTCCCAACGTGGGCTCACTAGTCTGGAACTGTTATTTTGTTATTTCCCACTGTGGGCTCACTAGTCTGTCACTGTTATTTAGTTATTTCCCAAGGTGGGCTCACTAGTCTGGCACTGTTACTTTGTTATTTCCCAAGGTGGGCTCACTAGTCTGTCACTGTTATTTTGTTATTTCCCAACGTGGGCTCACTAGCCTGGCACTGTTATTTTATTATTTCCCAAGGTGGGCTCACTACTCTGTCACTGTTATTTTGTTATTTCCCACTGTGGGCTCACTAGTCTGTCACTGTTATTTTGTTATTTCCCAACGTGGGCTCACTAGTCTGGCACTGTTATTTTATTATTTCCCAAGGTGGGCTCACTACTCTGTCACTGTTATTTTGTTATTTCCCAATGTGGGCTCACTAGTCTGGCACTGTTATTTTGTTATTTCCCAACGTGGGCTCACTAGTCTGGCACTGTTACTTTGTTATTTCCCAACGTGGGCTCACTAGTCTGGCACTGTTATTTTGTTATTTCCCACTGTGGGCTCACTAGTCTGTCACTGTTATTTTGTTATTTCCCAACGTGGGCTCACTAGTCTGGCACTGTTATTTTGTTATTTCCCAAGGTGGGCTCACTAGTCTGTCACTGTTATTTCCCCAAGGTGGGCCCAATATTCTGTCACTGTTATTTCCCAAGGATGGCCCACTAGTCTGGCACTGTTATTTAGTTATTTCCCCAAGGTGGGCTCACTAGTCTGGCACTGTTATTTTGTTATTTCCCAAGGTGGGCTCACGAGTCTGTCACTGTTATTTAGTTATTTCCCAACGTGGGCTCACTAGTCTGGCACTGTTATTTTGTTATTTCCCAAGGTGGGCTCACTAGTCTGTCACTGTTATTTCCCCAAGGTGGGCCCAATAGTCTGTCACTGTTATTTAACAAGGATGGCCCACTAGTCTGGCACTGTTATTTTGTTATTTTCCAACGTGGGCTCACTAGTCTGGCATTGTTATTTTGTTATTTCCCAACGTGGGCTCACTAGTCTGGCACTGTTATTTGGTTATTTCCCACTGTGGGCTCACTAGTCTGTCACTGTTATTTTGTTATTTCCCAACGTGGGCTCACTAGTCTGGCACTGTTATTTTGTTATTTCCCAAGGTGGGCTCACTAGTCTGTCACTGTTATTTCCCCAAGGTGGGCCCAATAGTCTGTCACTGTTATTTCCCAAGGATGGCCCACTAGTCTGGCACTGTTATTTAGTCATTTCCCAAGGTGGGCTCACTAGTCTGTCACTGTTATTCTGATATTTCCCCAACTTGGGCTCACTAGTCTGTCACTGTTATTTTGTTATTTCCCAACGTGGGCTCACTAGTCTGGCACTGTTATTTTGTTATTTCCCAAGGTGGGCTCACTAGTCTGTCACTGTTATTTTGTTATTTCCCAACGTGGGCTCACTAGTCTGGCACTGTTATTTTGTTATTTCCCAAGGTGGGCTCACTAGTCTGTCACTGTTATTTTGTTATTTCCCCAACGTGGGCTCACTAGTCTGTCACTGTAATTTAGTTATTTCCCAACGTGGGCTCACTAGTCTCTCACTGTTATTTAGTTATTTCCCAACGTGGGCTCACTAGTCTGTTACTGTTATTTAGTTATTTCCCCAAGGTGGGCTCACTAGTCTGGCACTGTTATTTAGTTATTTCCCCAAGGTGGGCTCACTAGTCTGGCACTGTTATTTTGTTATTTCCCAACGTGGGCTCACGAGTCTGTCACTGTTATTTAGTTATTTCCCAACGTGGGCTCACTAGTCTGGAACTGTTATTTTGTTATTTCCCACTGTGGGCTCACTAGTCTGTCACTGTTATTTAGTTATTTCCCAAGGTGGGCTCACTAGTCTGGCACTGTTACTTTGTTATTTCCCAAGGTGGGCTCACTAGTCTGTCACTGTTATTTTGTTATTTCCCAACGTGGGCTCACTAGCCTGGCACTGTTATTTTATTATTTCCCAAGGTGGGCTCACTACTCTGTCACTGTTATTTTGTTATTTCCCACTGTGGGCTCACTAGTCTGTCACTGTTATTTTGTTATTTCCCAACGTGGGCTCACTAGTCTGGCACTGTTATTTCCCCAAGGTGGGCCCAATATTCTGTCACTGTTATTTCCCAAGGATGGCCCACTAGTCTGGCACTGTTATTTAGTTATTTCCCCAAGGTGGGCTCACTAGTCTGGCACTGTTATTTTGTTATTTCCCAAGGTTGGCTCACTAGTCTGTCACTGTTATTTTGTTATTTCCCAATGTGGGCTCACTAGTCTGGCACTGTTATTTTGTTATTTTCCAACGTGGGCTCACTAGTCTGGCACTGTTATTTTGTTATTTCCCAACGTGGGCTCACTAGTCTGGCACTGTTATTTTGTTATTTCCAACGTGGGCTCACTAGTCTGGCACTGTTATTTTGTTATTTCCCAACGTGGGCTCACTAGTCTGGCACTGTTATTTTGTTATTTCCCACTGTGGGCTCACTAGTCTGTCACTGTTATTTTGTTATTTCCCAACGTGGGCTCACTAGTCTGGCACTGTTATTTTGTTATTTCCCAAGGTGGGCTCACTAGTCTGTCACTGTTATTTCCCCAAGGTGGGCCCAATAGTCTGTCACTGTTATTTCCCAAGGATGGCCCACTAGTCTGGCACTGTTATTTAGTCATTTCCCAAGGTGGGCTCACTAGTCTGTCACTGTTATTCTGATATTTCCCCAACTTGGGCTCACTAGTCTGTCACTGTTATTTTGTTATTTCCCAACGTGTGCTCACTAGTCTGTCACTGTTATTGCCCAACGTGGGCTCACTAGTCTGGCACTGTTATTTTGTTATTTCCCAAGGTGGGCTCACTAGTCTGTCACTGTTATTTTGTTATTTCCCAACGTGGGCTCACTAGTCTGGCACTGTTATTTTGTTATTTCCCAAGGTGGGCTCACTAGTCTGTCACTGTTATTTTGTTATTTCCCCAACGTGGGCTCACTAGTCTGTCACTGTAATTTAGTTATTTCCCAACGTGGGCTCACTAGTCTCTCACTGTTATTTAGTTATTTCCCAACGTGGGCTCACTAGTCTGTTACTGTTATTTAGTTATTTCCCCAAGGTGGGCTCACTAGTCTGGCACTGTTATTTAGTTATTTCCCCAAGGTGGGCTCACTAGTCTGGCACTGTTATTTTGTTATTTCCCAACGTGGGCTCACGAGTCTGTCACTGTTATTTAGTTATTTCCCAACGTGGGCTCACTAGTCTGGAACTGTTATTTTGTTATTTCCCACTGTGGGCTCACTAGTCTGTCACTGTTATTTAGTTATTTCCCAAGGTGGGCTCACTAGTCTGGCACTGTTACTTTGTTATTTCCCAAGGTGGGCTCACTAGTCTGTCACTGTTATTTTGTTATTTCCCAACGTGGGCTCACTAGCCTGGCACTGTTATTTTATTATTTCCCAAGGTGGGCTCACTACTCTGTCACTGTTATTTTGTTATTTCCCACTGTGGGCTCACTAGTCTGTCACTGTTATTTTGTTATTTCCCAACGTGGGCTCACTAGTCTGGCACTGTTATTTCCCCAAGGTGGGCCCAATATTCTGTCACTGTTATTTCCCAAGGATGGCCCACTAGTCTGGCACTGTTATTTAGTTATTTCCCCAAGGTGGGCTCACTAGTCTGGCACTGTTATTTTGTTATTTCCCAAGGTGGGCTCACTAGTCTGTCACTGTTATTTTGTTATTTCCCAATGTGGGCTCACTAGTCTGGCACTGTTATTTTGTTATTTTCCAACGTGGGCTCACTAGTCTGGCACTGTTATTTTGTTATTTCCCAACGTGGGCTCACTAGTCTGGCACTGTTATTTTGTTATTTTCCAACGTGGGCTCACTAGTCTGGCACTGTTATTTTGTTATTTCCCAACGTGGGCTCACTAGTCTGGCACTGTTATTTTGTTATTTCCCACTGTGGGCTCACTAGTCTGTCACTGTTATTTTGTTATTTCCCAACGTGGGCTCACTAGTCTGGCACTGTTATTTTGTTATTTCCCAAGGTGGGCTCACTAGTCTGTCACTGTTATTTCCCCAAGGTGGGCCCAATAGTCTGTCACTGTTATTTCCCAAGGATGGCCCACTAGTCTGGCACTGTTATTTAGTCATTTCCCAAGGTGGGCTCACTAGTCTGTCACTGTTATTCTGATATTTCCCCAACTTGGGCTCACTAGTCTGTCACTGTTATTTTGTTATTTCCCAACGTGTGCTCACTAGTCTGTCACTGTTATTGCCCAACGTGGGCTCACTAGTCTGGCACTGTTATTTTGTTATTTCCCAAGGTGGGCTCACTAGTCTGTCACTGTTATTTTGTTATTTCCCAACGTGGGCTCACTAGTCTGGCACTGTTATTTTGTTATTTCCCAAGGTGGGCTCACTAGTCTGTCACTGTTATTTTGTTATTTCCCCAACGTGGGCTCACTAGTCTGTCACTGTAATTTAGTTATTTCCCAACGTGGGCTCACTAGTCTCTCACTGTTATTTAGTTATTTCCCAACGTGGGCTCACTAGTCTGTTACTGTTATTTAGTTATTTCCCCAAGGTGGGCTCACTAGTCTGGCACTGTTATTTAGTTATTTCCCCAAGGTGGGCTCACTAGTCTGGCACTGTTATTTTGTTATTTCCCAACGTGGGCTCACGAGTCTGTCACTGTTATTTAGTTATTTCCCAACGTGGGCTCACTAGTCTGGAACTGTTATTTTGTTATTTCCCACTGTGGGCTCACTAGTCTGTCACTGTTATTTAGTTATTTCCCAAGGTGGGCTCACTAGTCTGGCACTGTTACTTTGTTATTTCCCAAGGTGGGCTCACTAGTCTGTCACTGTTATTTTGTTATTTCCCAACGTGGGCTCACTAGCCTGGCACTGTTATTTTATTATTTCCCAAGGTGGGCTCACTACTCTGTCACTGTTATTTTGTTATTTCCCACTGTGGGCTCACTAGTCTGTCACTGTTATTTTGTTATTTCCCAACGTGGGCTCACTAGTCTGGCACTGTTATTTTATTATTTCCCAAGGTGGGCTCACTACTCTGTCACTGTTATTTTGTTATTTCCCAATGTGGGCTCACTAGTCTGGCACTGTTATTTTGTTATTTCCCAACGTGGGCTCACTAGTCTGGCACTGTTACTTTGTTATTTCCCAATGTGGGCTCACTAGTCTGGCACTGTTATTTTGTTATTTCCCACTGTGGGCTCACTAGTCTGTCACTGTTATTTTGTTATTTCCCAAGGTGGGCTCACTAGTCTGTCACTGTTATTTCCCCAAGGTGGGCCCAATAGTCTGTCACTGTTATTTCCCAAGGATGGCCCACTAGTCTGGCACTGTTATTTAGTCATTTCCCAAGGTGGGCTCACTAGTCTGTCACTGTTATTCTGATATTTCCCCAACTTGGGCTCACTAGTCTGTCACTGTTATTTTGTTATTTCCCAACGTGGGCTCACTAGTCTGGCACTGTTATTTTGTTATTTCCCAAGGTGGGCTCACTAGTCTGTCACTGTTATTTTGTTATTTCCCAACGTGGGCTCACTAGTCTGGCACTGTTATTTTGTTATTTCCCAAGGTGGGCTCACTAGTCTGTCACTGTTATTTTGTTATTTCCCCAACGTGGGCTCACTAGTCTGTCACTGTAATTTAGTTATTTCCCAACGTGGGCTCACTAGTCTCTCACTGTTATTTAGTTATTTCCCAACGTGGGCTCACTAGTCTGTTACTGTTATTTAGTTATTTCCCCAAGGTGGGCTCACTAGTCTGGCACTGTTATTTAGTTATTTCCCCAAGGTGGGCTCACTAGTCTGGCACTGTTATTTTGTTATTTCCCAACGTGGGCTCACGAGTCTGTCACTGTTATTTAGTTATTTCCCAACGTGGGCTCACTAGTCTGGAACTGTTATTTTGTTATTTCCCACTGTGGGCTCACTAGTCTGTCACTGTTATTTAGTTATTTCCCAAGGTGGGCTCACTAGTCTGGCACTGTTACTTTGTTATTTCCCAAGGTGGGCTCACTAGTCTGTCACTGTTATTTTGTTATTTCCCAACGTGGGCTCACTAGCCTGGCACTGTTATTTTATTATTTCCCAAGGTGGGCTCACTACTCTGTCACTGTTATTTTGTTATTTCCCACTGTGGGCTCACTAGTCTGTCACTGTTATTTTGTTATTTCCCAACGTGGGCTCACTAGTCTGGCACTGTTATTTCCCCAAGGTGGGCCCAATATTCTGTCACTGTTATTTCCCAAGGATGGCCCACTAGTCTGGCACTGTTATTTAGTTATTTCCCCAAGGTGGGCTCACTAGTCTGGCACTGTTATTTTGTTATTTCCCAAGGTTGGCTCACTAGTCTGTCACTGTTATTTTGTTATTTCCCAATGTGGGCTCACTAGTCTGGCACTGTTATTTTGTTATTTTCCAACGTGGGCTCACTAGTCTGGCACTGTTATTTTGTTATTTCCCAACGTGGGCTCACTAGTCTGGCACTGTTATTTTGTTATTTCCAACGTGGGCTCACTAGTCTGGCACTGTTATTTTGTTATTTCCCAACGTGGGCTCACTAGTCTGGCACTGTTATTTTGTTATTTCCCACTGTGGGCTCACTAGTCTGTCACTGTTATTTTGTTATTTCCCAATGTGGGCTCACTAGTCTGGCACTGTTATTTTGTTATTTCCCAAGGTGGGCTCACTAGTCTGTCACTGTTATTTCCCCAAGGTGGGCCCAATAGTCTGTCACTGTTATTTCCCAAGGATGGCCCACTAGTCTGGCACTGTTATTTAGTCATTTCCCAAGGTGGGCTCACTAGTCTGTCACTGTTATTCTGATATTTCCCCAACTTGGGCTCACTAGTCTGTCACTGTTATTTTGTTATTTCCCAACGTGTGCTCACTAGTCTGTCACTGTTATTGCCCAACGTGGGCTCACTAGTCTGGCACTGTTATTTTGTTATTTCCCAAGGTGGGCTCACTAGTCTGTCACTGTTATTTTGTTATTTCCCAACGTGGGCTCACTAGTCTGGCACTGTTATTTTGTTATTTCCCAAGGTGGGCTCACTAGTCTGTCACTGTTATTTTGTTATTTCCCCAACGTGGGCTCACTAGTCTGTCACTGTAATTTAGTTATTTCCCAACGTGGGCTCACTAGTCTCTCACTGTTATTTAGTTATTTCCCAACGTGGGCTCACTAGTCTGTTACTGTTATTTAGTTATTTCCCCAAGGTGGGCTCACTAGTCTGGCACTGTTATTTAGTTATTTCCCCAAGGTGGGCTCACTAGTCTGGCACTGTTATTTTGTTATTTCCCAACGTGGGCTCACGAGTCTGTCACTGTTATTTAGTTATTTCCCAACGTGGGCTCACTAGTCTGGAACTGTTATTTTGTTATTTCCCACTGTGGGCTCACTAGTCTGTCACTGTTATTTAGTTATTTCCCAAGGTGGGCTCACTAGTCTGGCACTGTTACTTTGTTATTTCCCAAGGTGGGCTCACTAGTCTGTCACTGTTATTTTGTTATTTCCCAACGTGGGCTCACTAGCCTGGCACTGTTATTTTATTATTTCCCAAGGTGGGCTCACTACTCTGTCACTGTTATTTTGTTATTTCCCACTGTGGGCTCACTAGTCTGTCACTGTTATTTTGTTATTTCCCAACGTGGGCTCACTAGTCTGGCACTGTTATTTCCCCAAGGTGGGCCCAATATTCTGTCACTGTTATTTCCCAAGGATGGCCCACTAGTCTGGCACTGTTATTTAGTTATTTCCCCAAGGTGGGCTCACTAGTCTGGCACTGTTATTTTGTTATTTCCCAAGGTGGGCTCACTAGTCTGTCACTGTTATTTTGTTATTTCCCAATGTGGGCTCACTAGTCTGGCACTGTTATTTTGTTATTTTCCAACGTGGGCTCACTAGTCTGGCACTGTTATTTTGTTATTTCCCAATGTGGGCTCACTAGTCTGGCACTGTTATTTTGTTATTTTCCAACGTGGGCTCACTAGTCTGGCACTGTTATTTTGTTATTTCCCAACGTGGGCTCACTAGTCTGGCACTGTTATTTTGTTATTTCCCACTGTGGGCTCACTAGTCTGTCACTGTTATTTTGTTATTTCCCAACGTGGGCTCACTAGTCTGGCACTGTTATTTTGTTATTTCCCAAGGTGGGCTCACTAGTCTGTCACTGTTATTTCCCCAAGGTGGGCCCAATAGTCTGTCACTGTTATTTCCCAAGGATGGCCCACTAGTCTGGCACTGTTATTTAGTCATTTCCCAAGGTGGGCTCACTAGTCTGTCACTGTTATTCTGATATTTCCCCAACTTGGGCTCACTAGTCTGTCACTGTTATTTTGTTATTTCCCAACGTGTGCTCACTAGTCTGTCACTGTTATTGCCCAACGTGGGCTCACTAGTCTGGCACTGTTATTTTGTTATTTCCCAAGGTGGGCTCACTAGTCTGTCACTGTTATTTTGTTATTTCCCAACGTGGGCTCACTAGTCTGGCACTGTTATTTTGTTATTTCCCAAGGTGGGCTCACTAGTCTGTCACTGTTATTTTGTTATTTCCCCAACGTGGGCTCACTAGTCTGTCACTGTAATTTAGTTATTTCCCAACGTGGGCTCACTAGTCTCTCACTGTTATTTAGTTATTTCCCAACGTGGGCTCACTAGTCTGTTACTGTTATTTAGTTATTTCCCCAAGGTGGGCTCACTAGTCTGGCACTGTTATTTAGTTATTTCCCCAAGGTGGGCTCACTAGTCTGGCACTGTTATTTTGTTATTTCCCAACGTGGGCTCACGAGTCTGTCACTGTTATTTAGTTATTTCCCAACGTGGGCTCACTAGTCTGGAACTGTTATTTTGTTATTTCCCACTGTGGGCTCACTAGTCTGTCACTGTTATTTAGTTATTTCCCAAGGTGGGCTCACTAGTCTGGCACTGTTACTTTGTTATTTCCCAAGGTGGGCTCACTAGTCTGTCACTGTTATTTTGTTATTTCCCAACGTGGGCTCACTAGCCTGGCACTGTTATTTTATTATTTCCCAAGGTGGGCTCACTACTCTGTCACTGTTATTTTGTTATTTCCCACTGTGGGCTCACTAGTCTGTCACTGTTATTTTGTTATTTCCCAACGTGGGCTCACTAGTCTGGCACTGTTATTTTATTATTTCCCAAGGTGGGCTCACTACTCTGTCACTGTTATTTTGTTATTTCCCAATGTGGGCTCACTAGTCTGGCACTGTTATTTTGTTATTTCCCAACGTGGGCTCACTAGTCTGGCACTGTTACTTTGTTATTTCCCAACGTGGGCTCACTAGTCTGGCACTGTTATTTCCCCAAGGTGGGCCCAATAGTCTGTCACTGTTATTTCCCAAGGATGGCCCACTAGTCTGGCACTGTTATTTAGTCATTTCCCAAGGTGGGCTCACTAGTCTGTCACTGTTATTCTGATATTTCCCCAACTTGGGCTCACTAGTCTGTCACTGTTATTTTGTTATTTCCCAACGTGTGCTCACTAGTCTGTCACTGTTATTGCCCAACGTGGGCTCACTAGTCTGGCACTGTTATTTTGTTATTTCCCAAGGTGGGCTCACTAGTCTGTCACTGTTATTTTGTTATTTCCCAACGTGGGCTCACTAGTCTGGCACTGTTATTTTGTTATTTCCCAAGGTGGGCTCACTAGTCTGTCACTGTTATTTTGTTATTTCCCCAACGTGGGCTCACTAGTCTGTCACTGTAATTTAGTTATTTCCCAACGTGGGCTCACTAGTCTCTCACTGTTATTTAGTTATTTCCCAACGTGGGCTCACTAGTCTGTTACTGTTATTTAGTTATTTCCCCAAGGTGGGCTCACTAGTCTGGCACTGTTATTTAGTTATTTCCCCAAGGTGGGCTCACTAGTCTGGCACTGTTATTTTGTTATTTCCCAACGTGGGCTCACGAGTCTGTCACTGTTATTTAGTTATTTCCCAACGTGGGCTCACTAGTCTGGAACTGTTATTTTGTTATTTCCCACTGTGGGCTCACTAGTCTGTCACTGTTATTTAGTTATTTCCCAAGGTGGGCTCACTAGTCTGGCACTGTTACTTTGTTATTTCCCAAGGTGGGCTCACTAGTCTGTCACTGTTATTTTGTTATTTCCCAACGTGGGCTCACTAGCCTGGCACTGTTATTTTATTATTTCCCAAGGTGGGCTCACTACTCTGTCACTGTTATTTTGTTATTTCCCACTGTGGGCTCACTAGTCTGTCACTGTTATTTTGTTATTTCCCAACGTGGGCTCACTAGTCTGGCACTGTTATTTCCCCAAGGTGGGCCCAATATTCTGTCACTGTTATTTCCCAAGGATGGCCCACTAGTCTGGCACTGTTATTTAGTTATTTCCCCAAGGTGGGCTCACTAGTCTGGCACTGTTATTTTGTTATTTCCCAAGGTGGGCTCACTAGTCTGTCACTGTTATTTTGTTATTTCCCAATGTGGGCTCACTAGTCTGGCACTGTTATTTTGTTATTTTCCAACGTGGGCTCACTAGTCTGGCACTGTTATTTTGTTATTTCCCAACGTGGGCTCACTAGTCTGGCACTGTTATTTGTTATTTTCCAACGTGGGCTCACTAGTCTGGCACTGTTATTTTGTTATTTCCCAACGTGGGCTCACTAGTCTGGCACTGTTATTTTGTTATTTCCCACTGTGGGCTCACTAGTCTGTCACTGTTATTTTGTTATTTCCCAACGTGGGCTCACTAGTCTGGCACTGTTATTTTGTTATTTCCCAAGGTGGGCTCACTAGTCTGTCACTGTTATTTCCCCAAGGTGGGCCCAATAGTCTGTCACTGTTATTTCCCAAGGATGGCCCACTAGTCTGGCACTGTTATTTAGTCATTTCCCAAGGTGGGCTCACTAGTCTGTCACTGTTATTCTGATATTTCCCCAACTTGGGCTCACTAGTCTGTCACTGTTATTTTGTTATTTCCCAACGTGTGCTCACTAGTCTGTCACTGTTATTGCCCAACGTGGGCTCACTAGTCTGGCACTGTTATTTTGTTATTTCCCAAGGTGGGCTCACTAGTCTGTCACTGTTATTTTGTTATTTCCCAACGTGGGCTCACTAGTCTGGCACTGTTATTTTGTTATTTCCCAAGGTGGGCTCACTAGTCTGTCACTGTTATTTTGTTATTTCCCCAACGTGGGCTCACTAGTCTGTCACTGTAATTTAGTTATTTCCCAACGTGGGCTCACTAGTCTCTCACTGTTATTTAGTTATTTCCCAACGTGGGCTCACTAGTCTGTTACTGTTATTTAGTTATTTCCCCAAGGTGGGCTCACTAGTCTGGCACTGTTATTTAGTTATTTCCCCAAGGTGGGCTCACTAGTCTGGCACTGTTATTTTGTTATTTCCCAACGTGGGCTCACGAGTCTGTCACTGTTATTTAGTTATTTCCCAACGTGGGCTCACTAGTCTGGAACTGTTATTTTGTTATTTCCCACTGTGGGCTCACTAGTCTGTCACTGTTATTTAGTTATTTCCCAAGGTGGGCTCACTAGTCTGGCACTGTTACTTTGTTATTTCCCAAGGTGGGCTCACTAGTCTGTCACTGTTATTTTGTTATTTCCCAACGTGGGCTCACTAGCCTGGCACTGTTATTTTATTATTTCCCAAGGTGGGCTCACTACTCTGTCACTGTTATTTTGTTATTTCCCACTGTGGGCTCACTAGTCTGTCACTGTTATTTTGTTATTTCCCAACGTGGGCTCACTAGTCTGGCACTGTTATTTTATTATTTCCCAAGGTGGGCTCACTACTCTGTCACTGTTATTTTGTTATTTCCCAATGTGGGCTCACTAGTCTGGCACTGTTATTTTGTTATTTCCCAACGTGGGCTCACTAGTCTGGCACTGTTACTTTGTTATTTCCCAATGTGGGCTCACTAGTCTGGCACTGTTATTTTGTTATTTCCCACTGTGGGCTCACTAGTCTGTCACTGTTATTTTGTTATTTCCCAACGTGGGCTCACTAGTCTGGCACTGTTATTTTGTTATTTCCCAAGGTGGGCTCACTAGTCTGTCACTGTTATTTCCCCAAGGTGGGCCCAATAGTCTGTCACTGTTATTTCCCAAGGATGGCCCACTAGTCTGGCACTGTTATTTAGTCATTTCCCAAGGTGGGCTCACTAGTCTGTCACTGTTATTCTGATATTTCCCCAACTTGGGCTCACTAGTCTGTCACTGTTATTTTGTTATTTCCCAACGTGGGCTCACTAGTCTGGCACTGTTATTTTGTTATTTCCCAAGGTGGACTCACTAGTCTGTCACTGTTATTTTGTTATTTCCCAACGTGGGCTCACTAGTCTGGCACTGTTATTTTGTTATTTCCCAAGGTGGGCTCACTAGTCTGTCACTGTTATTTTGTTATTTCCCCAACGTGGGCTCACTAGTCTGTCACTGTAATTTAGTTATTTCCCAACGTGGGCTCACTAGTCTCTCACTGTTATTTAGTTATTTCCCAACGTGGGCTCACTAGTCTGTTACTGTTATTTAGTTATTTCCCCAAGGTGGGCTCACTAGTCTGGCACTGTTATTTAGTTATTTCCCCAAGGTGGGCTCACTAGTCTGGCACTGTTATTTTGTTATTTCCCAACGTGGGCTCACGAGTCTGTCACTGTTATTTAGTTATTTCCCAACGTGGGCTCACTAGTCTGGAACTGTTATTTTGTTATTTCCCACTGTGGGCTCACTAGTCTGTCACTGTTATTTAGTTATTTCCCACTGTGGGCTCACTAGTCTGTCACTGTTATTTTGTTATTTCCCAACGTGGGCTCACTAGTCTGGCACTGTTATTTCCCCAAGGTGGGCCCAATATTCTGTCACTGTTATTTCCCAAGGATGGCCCACTAGTCTGGCACTGTTATTTAGTTATTTCCCCAAGGTGGGCTCACTAGTCTGGCACTGTTATTTTGTTATTTCCCAAGGTGGGCTCACTAGTCTGTCACTGTTATTTTGTTATTTCCCAATGTGGGCTCACTAGTCTGGCACTGTTATTTTGTTATTTTCCAACGTGGGCTCACTAGTCTGGCACTGTTATTTTGTTATTTCCCAACGTGGGCTCACTAGTCTGGCACTGTTATTTTGTTATTTTCCAACGTGGGCTCACTAGTCTGGCACTGTTATTTTGTTATTTCCCAACGTGGGCTCACTAGTCTGGCACTGTTATTTTGTTATTTCCCACTGTGGGCTCACTAGTCTGTCACTGTTATTTTGTTATTTCCCAACGTGGGCTCACTAGTCTGGCACTGTTATTTTGTTATTTCCCAAGGTGGGCTCACTAGTCTGTCACTGTTATTTCCCCAAGGTGGGCCCAATAGTCTGTCACTGTTATTTCCCAAGGATGGCCCACTAGTCTGGCACTGTTATTTAGTCATTTCCCAAGGTGGGCTCACTAGTCTGTCACTGTTATTCTGATATTTCCCCAACTTGGGCTCACTAGTCTGTCACTGTTATTTTGTTATTTCCCAACGTGTGCTCACTAGTCTGTCACTGTTATTGCCCAACGTGGGCTCACTAGTCTGGCACTGTTATTTTGTTATTTCCCAAGGTGGGCTCACTAGTCTGTCACTGTTATTTTGTTATTTCCCAACGTGGGCTCACTAGTCTGGCACTGTTATTTTGTTATTTCCCCAACGTGGGCTCACTAGTCTGTCACTGTAATTTAGTTATTTCCCAACGTGGGCTCACTAGTCTCTCACTGTTATTTAGTTATTTCCCAACGTGGGCTCACTAGTCTGTTACTGTTATTTAGTTATTTCCCCAAGGTGGGCTCACTAGTCTGGCACTGTTATTTAGTTATTTCCCCAAGGTGGGCTCACTAGTCTGGCACTGTTATTTTGTTATTTCCCAACGTGGGCTCACGAGTCTGTCACTGTTATTTAGTTATTTCCCAACGTGGGCTCACTAGTCTGGAACTGTTATTTTGTTATTTCCCACTGTGGGCTCACTAGTCTGTCACTGTTATTTAGTTATTTCCCAAGGTGGGCTCACTAGTCTGGCACTGTTACTTTGTTATTTCCCAAGGTGGGCTCACTAGTCTGTCACTGTTATTTTGTTATTTCCCAACGTGGGCTCACTAGCCTGGCACTGTTATTTTATTATTTCCCAAGGTGGGCTCACTACTCTGTCACTGTTATTTTGTTATTTCCCACTGTGGGCTCACTAGTCTGTCACTGTTATTTTGTTATTTCCCAACGTGGGCTCACTAGTCTGGCACTGTTATTTTATTATTTCCCAAGGTGGGCTCACTACTCTGTCACTGTTATTTTGTTATTTCCCAATGTGGGCTCACTAGTCTGGCACTGTTATTTTGTTATTTCCCAACGTGGGCTCACTAGTCTGGCACTGTTACTTTGTTATTTCCCAATGTGGGCTCACTAGTCTGGCACTGTTATTTTGTTATTTCCCACTGTGGGCTCACTAGTCTGTCACTGTTATTTTGTTATTTCCCAACGTGGGCTCACTAGTCTGGCACTGTTATTTTGTTATTTCCCAAGGTGGGCTCACTAGTCTGTCACTGTTATTTCCCCAAGGTGGGCCCAATAGTCTGTCACTGTTATTTCCCAAGGATGGCCCACTAGTCTGGCACTGTTATTTAGTCATTTCCCAAGGTGGGCTCACTAGTCTGTCACTGTTATTCTGATATTTCCCCAACTTGGGCTCACTAGTCTGTCACTGTTATTTTGTTATTTCCCAACGTGGGCTCACTAGTCTGGCACTGTTATTTTGTTATTTCCCAAGGTGGACTCACTAGTCTGTCACTGTTATTTTGTTATTTCCCAACGTGGGCTCACTAGTCTGGCACTGTTATTTTGTTATTTCCCAAGGTGGGCTCACTAGTCTGTCACTGTTATTTTGTTATTTCCCCAACGTGGGCTCACTAGTCTGTCACTGTAATTTAGTTATTTCCCAACGTGGGCTCACTAGTCTCTCACTGTTATTTAGTTATTTCCCAACGTGGGCTCACTAGTCTGTTACTGTTATTTAGTTATTTCCCCAAGGTGGGCTCACTAGTCTGGCACTGTTATTTAGTTATTTCCCCAAGGTGGGCTCACTAGTCTGGCACTGTTATTTTGTTATTTCCCAACGTGGGCTCACGAGTCTGTCACTGTTATTTAGTTATTTCCCAACGTGGGCTCACTAGTCTGGAACTGTTATTTTGTTATTTCCCACTGTGGGCTCACTAGTCTGTCACTGTTATTTAGTTATTTCCCAAGGTGGGCTCACTAGTCTGGCACTGTTACTTTGTTATTTCCCAAGGTGGGCTCACTAGTCTGTCACTGTTATTTTGTTATTTCCCAACGTGGGCTCACTAGCCTGGCACTGTTATTTTATTATTTCCCAAGGTGGCTCACTACTCTGTCACTGTTATTTTGTTATTTCCCACTGTGGGCTCACTAGTCTGTCACTGTTATTTTGTTATTTCCCAACGTGGGCTCACTAGTCTGGCACTGTTATTTCCCCAAGGTGGGCCCAATATTCTGTCACTGTTATTTCCCAAGGATGGCCCACTAGTCTGGCACTGTTATTTAGTTATTTCCCCAAGGTGGGCTCACTAGTCTGGCACTGTTATTTTGTTATTTCCCAAGGTTGGCTCACTAGTCTGTCACTGTTATTTTGTTATTTCCCAATGTGGGCTCACTAGTCTGGCACTGTTATTTTGTTATTTTCCAACGTGGGCTCACTAGTCTGGCACTGTTATTTTGTTATTTCCCAACGTGGGCTCACTAGTCTGGCACTGTTATTTTGTTATTTCCAACGTGGGCTCACTAGTCTGGCACTGTTATTTGTTATTTCCCAACGTGGGCTCACTAGTCTGGCACTGTTATTTTGTTATTTCCCACTGTGGGCTCACTAGTCTGTCACTGTTATTTGTTATTTCCCAACGTGGGCTCACTAGTCTGGCACTGTTATTTAGTTATTTCCCAAGGTGGGCTCACTAGTCTGTCACTGTTATTTCCCCAAGGTGGGCCCAATAGTCTGTCACTGTTATTTCCCAAGGATGGCCCACTAGTCTGGCACTGTTATTTAGTCATTTCCCAAGGTGGGCTCACTAGTCTGTCACTGTTATTCTGATATTTCCCCAACTTGGGCTCACTAGTCTGTCACTGTTATTTTGTTATTTCCCAACGTGTGCTCACTAGTCTGTCACTGTTATTGCCCAACGTGGGCTCACTAGTCTGGCACTGTTATTTTGTTATTTCCCAAGGTGGGCTCACTAGTCTGTCACTGTTATTTTGTTATTTCCCAACGTGGGCTCACTAGTCTGGCACTGTTATTTTGTTATTTCCCAAGGTGGGCTCACTAGTCTGTCACTGTTATTTTGTTATTTCCCCAACGTGGGCTCACTAGTCTGTCACTGTAATTTAGTTATTTCCCAACGTGGGCTCACTAGTCTCTCACTGTTATTTAGTTATTTCCCAACGTGGGCTCACTAGTCTGTTACTGTTATTTAGTTATTTCCCCAAGGTGGGCTCACTAGTCTGGCACTGTTATTTAGTTATTTCCCCAAGGTGGGCTCACTAGTCTGGCACTGTTATTTTGTTATTTCCCAACGTGGGCTCACGAGTCTGTCACTGTTATTTAGTTATTTCCCAACGTGGGCTCACTAGTCTGGAACTGTTATTTTGTTATTTCCCACTGTGGGCTCACTAGTCTGTCACTGTTATTTAGTTATTTCCCAAGGTGGGCTCACTAGTCTGGCACTGTTACTTTGTTATTTCCCAAGGTGGGCTCACTAGTCTGTCACTGTTATTTTGTTATTTCCCAACGTGGGCTCACTAGCCTGGCACTGTTATTTTATTATTTCCAAGGTGGGCTCACTACTCTGTCACTGTTATTTTGTTATTTCCCACTGTGGGCTCACTAGTCTGTCACTGTTATTTTGTTATTTCCCAACGTGGGCTCACTAGTCTGGCACTGTTATTTCCCCAAGGTGGGCCCAATATTCTGTCACTGTTATTTCCCAAGGATGGCCCACTAGTCTGGCACTGTTATTTAGTTATTTCCCCAAGGTGGGCTCACTAGTCTGGCACTGTTATTTTGTTATTTCCCAAGGTGGGCTCACTAGTCTGTCACTGTTATTTTGTTATTTCCCAATGTGGGCTCACTAGTCTGGCACTGTTATTTGTTATTTTCCAAGTGGGCTCACTAGTCTGGCACTGTTATTTTTGTTATTTCCCAACGTGGGCTCACTAGTCTGGCACTGTTATTTTGTTATTTTTCCAACGTGGGCTCACTAGTCTGGCACTGTTGATTTGTTATTTCCCAACGTGGGCTTCACTAGTCTGGCCTGTTATTTTGTTATTTCCCACTGTGGGCTCACTAGTCTGTCACTGTTATTTTGTTATTTCCCAACGTGGGCTCACTAGTCTGGCACTGTTATTTTGTTATTTCCAAAGGTGGGCTCACTAGTCTGTCACTGTTATTTCCCCCAAGGTGGCCCAATAGTCTGTCACTGTTATTTCCCAAGGATGGCCCCACTAGTCTGGCACTGTTATTTAGTCATTTCCCAAGGTGGGCTCACTAGGTCTGTCACTGTTATCTGATATTTCCCCAACTTGGGCTCACTAGTCTGTCACTGTTATTTTGTTATTTCCCAACGTGGGCTCACTAGTCTGTCACTGTTATTTCCCAACGTGGGCTCACTAGTCTGGCACTGTTATTTTGTTATTTCCCAAGGTGGGCTCACTAGTCTGTCACTGTTATTTTGTTATTTCCCAACGTGGGCTCACTAGTCTGGCACTGTTATTTTGTTATTTCCCAAGGTGGGCTCACTAGTCTGTCACTGTTATTTGTTATTTCCCCAACGTGGGCTCACTAGTCTGTCACTGTTATTTAGTTATTTCCCAACGTGGGCTCACTAGTCTGTCACTGTTATTTAGTTATTTCCCAACGTGGGCTCACTAGTCTGTCACTGTTATTTAGTTATTTCCCAAGTGGGCTCACTAGTCTGGCACTGTTATTTAGTTATTTCCCAAGGTGGGCTCACTAGTCTGGCACTGTTATTTTGTTATTTCCCAACGTGGGCTCACTAGTCTGTCACTGTTATTTAGTTATTTCCCAAGTGGGCTCACTAGTCTGGACTGTTATTTTGTTATTTCCCACTGTGGGCTCACTAGTCTGTCACTGTTATTTAGTTATTTCCCAAGGTGGGCTCACTAGTCTGGCACTGTTATTTGTTATTTCCCAAGGTGGGCTCACTAGTCTGTCACTGTTATTTTGTTATTTCCCAACGTGGGCTCACTAGTCTGGCACTGTTATTTTATTTCCCAAGGTGGGCTCACTAGTCTGTCACTGTTATTTTGTTATTTCCCACTGTGGGCTCACTAGTCTGTCACTGTTATTTTGTTATTTCCCAACGTGGGCTCACTAGTCTGGCACTGTTATTTCCCAAGGTGGGCTCACTATTCTGTCACTGTTATTTCCCAAGGTGGGCTCACTAGTCTGGCACTGTTATTTGTTATTTCCCAAGGTGGGCTCACTAGTCTGGCACTGTTATTTGTTATTTCCCAACGTGGGCTCACTAGTCTGTCACTGTTATTTTGTTATTTCCCAACGTGGGCTCACTAGTCTGGCACTGTTATTTTGTTATTTCCCAAGGTGGGCTCACTAGTCTGGCACTGTTATTTTGTTATTTCCCAACGTGGGCTCACTAGTCTGGCACTGTTATTTTGTTATTTCCCAAGGTGGGCTCACTAGTCTGTCACTGTTATTTCCCCAAGTGGGCTCACTAGTCTGTCACTGTTATTTCCCAACGTGGGCTCACTAGTCTGGCACTGTTATTTTGTTATTTCCCAACGTGGGCTCACTAGTCTGGCACTGTTATTTTGTTATTTCCCAAGGTGGGCTCACTAGTCTGGCACTGTTATTTTGTTATTTCCCAAGGTGGGCTCACTAGTCTGTCACTGTTATTTTGTTATTTCCCAACGTGGGCTCACTAGTCTGGCACTGTTATTTTGTTATTTCCCAAGGTGGGCTCACTAGTCTGTCACTGTTATTTTGTTATTTCCCACTGTGGGCTCACTAGTCTGTCACTGTTATTTTGTTATTTCCCAACGTGGGCTCACTAGTCTGGCACTGTTCTTTTATTATTTCCCAAGGTGGGCTCACTACTCTGTCACTGTTATTTTGTTATTTCCCAATGTGGGCTCACTTAGTCTGGCACTGTTATTTTGTTATTTCCCAACGTGGGCTCACTAGTCTGGCACTGTTACTTTGTTATTTCCCAACGTGGGCTCACTAGTCTGGCACTGTTATTTTGTATTTCCCACTGTGGGCTCACTAGTCTGTCACTGTTATTTTGTTATTTCCCAACGTGGGCTCACTAGTCTGGCACTGTTATTTTGTATTTCCCAAGGTGGGCTCACTAGTCTGTCACTGTTATTTCCCCAAGGTGGGCCCAATATTCTGTCACTGTTATTTCCCAAGGTGGGCTCACTAGTCTGGCACTGTTATTTAGTTATTTCCCCAAGGTGGGCTCACTAGTCTGGCACTGTTATTTGGTTATTTCCCAACGTGGGCTCACGAGTCTGTCACTGTTATTTAGTTATTTCCCAACGTGGGCTCACTAGTCTGGAACTGTTATTTTGTTATTTCCCACTGTGGGCTCACTAGTCTGTCACTGTTATTTAGTTATTTCCCAAGGTGGGCTCACTAGTCTGGCACTGTTACTTTGTTATTTCCCAAGGTGGGCTCACTAGTCTGTCACTGTTATTTTGTTATTTCCCAACGTGGGCTCACTAGCCTGGCACTGTTATTTTATTATTTCCCAAGGTGGGCTCACTACTCTGTCACTGTTATTTTGTTATTTCCCACTGTGGGCTCACTAGTCTGTCACTGTTATTTTGTTATTTCCCAACGTGGGCTCACTAGTCTGGCACTGTTATTTTATTATTTCCCAAGGTGGGCTCACTACTCTGTCACTGTTATTTTGTTATTTCCCAATGTGGGCTCACTAGTCTGGCACTGTTATTTTGTTATTTCCCAACGTGGGCTCACTAGTCTGGCACTGTTACTTTGTTATTTCCCAACGTGGGCTCACTAGTCTGGCACTGTTATTTTGTTATTTCCCACTGTGGGCTCACTAGTCTGTCACTGTTATTTTGTTATTTCCCAACGTGGGCTCACTAGTCTGGCACTGTTATTTTGTTATTTCCCAAGGTGGGCTCACTAGTCTGTCACTGTTATTTCCCCAAGGTGGGCCCAATATTCTGTCACTGTTATTTCCCAAGGATGGCCCACTAGTCTGGCACTGTTATTTAGTTATTTCCCAAGGTGGGCTCACTAGTCTGTCACTGTTATTCTGATATTTCCCCAACTTGGGCTCACTAGTCTGTCACTGTTATTTTGTTATTTCCCAACGTGGGCTCACTAGTCTGTCACTGTTATTTCCCAACGTGGGCTCACTAGTCTGGCACTGTTACTTAGTTATTTCCCAAGGTGGGTTCACTAGTCTGTCACTGTTATTTTGTTATTTCCCCAACGTGGGCTCACTAGTCTGTCACTGTAATTTAGTTATTTCCCAACGTGGGCTCACTAGTCTCTCACTGTTATTTAGTTATTTCCCAACGTGGGCTCACTAGTCTGTTACTGTTATTTAGTTATTTCCCCAAGGTGGGCTCACTAGTCTGGCACTGTTATTTTGTTATTTCCCCAAGGTGGGCTCACTAGTCTGGCACTGTTATTTTGTTATTTCCCAACGTGGGCTCACGAGTCTGTCACTGTTATTTAGTTATTTCCCAACGTGGGCTCACTAGTCTGGAACTGTTATTTTGTTATTTCCCACTGTGGGCTCACTAGTCTGTCACTGTTATTTAGTTATTTCCCAAGGTGGGCTCACTAGTCTGGCACTGTTACTTTGTTATTTCCCAAGGTGGGCTCACTAGTCTGTCACTGTTATTTTGTTATTTCCCAACGTGGGCTCACTAGCCTGGCACTGTTATTTTATTATTTCCCAAGGTGGGCTCACTACTCTGTCACTGTTATTTTGTTATTTCCCACTGTGGGCTCACTAGTCTGTCACTGTTATTTTGTTATTTCCCAACGTGGGCTCACTAGTCTGGCACTGTTATTTTATTATTTCCCAAGGTGGGCTCACTACTCTGTCACTGTTATTTTGTTATTTCCCAATGTGGGCTCACTAGTCTGGCACTGTTATTTTGTTATTTCCCAACGTGGGCTCACTAGTCTGGCACTGTTACTTTGTTATTTCCCAACGTGGGCTCACTAGTCTGGCACTGTTATTTTGTTATTTCCCACTGTGGGCTCACTAGTCTGTCACTGTTATTTTGTTATTTCCCAACGTGGGCTCACTAGTCTGGCACTGTTATTTTGTTATTTCCCAAGGTGGGCTCACTAGTCTGTCACTGTTATTTCCCCAAGGTGGGCCCAATATTCTGTCACTGTTATTTCCCAAGGATGGCCCACTAGTCTGGCACTGTTATTTAGTTATTTCCCCAAGGTGGGCTCACTAGTCTGGCACTGTTATTTTGTTATTTCCCAAGGTGGGCTCACTACTCTGTCACTGTTATTTTGTTATTTCCCAACGTGGGCTCACTAGTCTGGCACTGTTATTTTGTTATTTTCCAACGTGGGCTCACTAGTCTGGCACTGTTATTTTGTTATTTCCCACTATGGGCTCACTAGTCTGTCACTGTTATTTTGTTATTTCCCAACGTGGGCTCACTAGTCTGGCACTGTTATTTTGTTATTTCCCAAGGTGGGCTCACTAGTCTGTCACTGTTATTTCCCCAAGGTGGGCCCAATAGTCTGTCACTGTTATTTCCCAAGGATGGCCCACTAGTCTGGCACTGTTATTTTGTTATTTTCCAACGTGGGCTCACTAGTCTGGCATTGTTATTTTGTTATTTCCCAACGTGGGCTCACTAGTCTGGCACTGTTATTTGGTTATTTCCCACTGTGGGCTCACTAGTCTGTCACTGTTATTTTGTTATTTCCCAACGTGGGTCACTAGTCTGGCACTGTTATTTTGTTATTTCCCAAGGTGGGCTCACTAGTCTGTCACTGTTATTTCCCCAAGGTGGGCCCAATAGTCTGTCACTGTTATTTCCCAAGGATGGCCCACTAGTCTGGCACTGTTATTTAGTCATTTCCCAAGGTGGGCTCACTAGTCTGTCACTGTTATTCTGAAATTTCCCCAACTTGGGCTCACTAGTCTGTCACTGTTATTTTGTTATTTCCCAACGTGGGCTCACTAGTCTGGCACTGTTATTTTGTTATTTCCCAAGGTGGGCTCACTAGTCTGTCACTGTTATTTTGTTATTTCCCAACGTGGGCTCACTAGTCTGGCACTGTTATTTTGTTATTTCCCAAGGTGGGCTCACTAGTCTGTCACTGTTATTTTGTTATTTCCCCAACGTGGGCTCACTAGTCTGTCACTGTAATTTAGTTATTTCCCAACGTGGGCTCACTAGTCTGGCACTGTTATTTTATTATTTCCCAAGGTGGGCTCACTACTCTGTCACTGTTATTTTGTTATTTCCCAATGTGGGCTCACTAGTCTGGCACTGTTATTTTGTTATTTCCCAACGTGGGCTCACTAGTCTGGCACTGTTACTTTGTTATTTCCCAACGTGGGCTCACTAGTCTGGCACTGTTATTTTGTTATTTCCCACTGTGGGCTCACTAGTCTGTCACTGTTATTTTGTTATTTCCCAACGTGGGCTCACTAGTCTGGCACTGTTATTTTGTTATTTCCCAAGGTGGGCTCACTAGTCTGTCACTGTTATTTCCCCAAGGTGGGCCCAATATTCTGTCACTGTTATTTCCCAAGGTGGGCTCACTAGTCTGGCACTGTTATTTAGTTATTTCCCCAAGGTGGGCTCACTAGTCTGGCACTGTTATTTTGTTATTTCCCAACGTGGGCTCACGAGTCTGTCACTGTTATTTAGTTATTTCCCAACGTGGGCTCACTAGTCTGGAACTGTTATTTTGTTATTTCCCACTGTGGGCTCACTAGTCTGTCACTGTTATTTAGTTATTTCCCAAGGTGGGCTCACTAGTCTGGCACTGTTATTTAGTTATTTCCCCAAGGTGGGCTCACGAGTCTGTCACTGTTATTTAGTTATTTCCCAACGTGGGCTCACTAGTCTGGAACTGTTATTTTGTTATTTCCCACTGTGGGCTCACTAGTCTGTCACTGTTATTTAGTTATTTCCCAAGGTGGGCTCACTAGTCTGGCACTGTTACTTTGTTATTTCCCAAGGTGGGCTCACTAGTCTGTCACTGTTATTTTGTTATTTCCCAACGTGGGCTCACTAGCCTGGCACTGTTATTTTATTATTTCCCAAGGTGGGCTCACTACTCTGTCACTGTTATTTTGTTATTTCCCACTGTGGGCTCACTAGTCTGTCACTGTTATTTTGTTATTTCCCAACGTGGGCTCACTAGTCTGGCACTGTTATTTTATTATTTCCCAAGGTGGGCTCACTACTCTGTCACTGTTATTTTGTTATTTCCCAATGTGGGCTCACTAGTCTGGCACTGTTATTTTGTTATTTCCCAACGTGGGCTCACTAGTCTGGCACTGTTACTTTGTTATTTCCCAACGTGGGCTCACTAGTCTGGCACTGTTATTTTGTTATTTCCCACTGTGGGCTCACTAGTCTGTCACTGTTATTTTGTTATTTCCCAACGTGGGCTCACGAGTCTGTCACTGTTATTTAGTTATTTCCCAACGTGGGCTCACTAGTCTGGAACTGTTATTTTGTTATTTCCCACTGTGGGCTCACTAGTCTGTCACTGTTATTTAGTTATTTCCCAAGGTGGGCTCACTAGTCTGGCACTGTTACTTTGTTATTTCCCAAGGTGGGCTCACTAGTCTGTCACTGTTATTTTGTTATTTCCCAACTGGGCTCACTAGCCTGGCACTGTTATTTTATTAATTCCCAAGGTGGGCTCACTACTCTGTCACTGTTATTTTGTTATTTCCCACTGTGGGCTCACTAGTCTGTCACTGTTATTTTGTTTTTTCCCAACGTGGGCTCACTAGTCTGGCACTGTTCTTTTATTATTTCCCAAGGTGGGCTCACTACTCTGTCACTGTTATTTTGTTATTTCCCAATGTGGGCTCACTAGTCTGGCACTGTTATTTTGTTATTTCCCAACGTGGGCTCACTAGTCTGGCACTGTTACTTTGTTATTTCCCAACGTGGGCTCACTAGTCTGGCACTGTTATTTTGTTATTTCCCACTGTGGGCTCACTAGTCTGTCACTGTTATTTTGTTATTTCCCAACGTGGGCTCACTAGTCTGGCACTGTTATTTTGTTATTTCCCAAGGTGGGCTCACTAGTCTGTCACTGTTATTTCCCCAAGGTGGGCCCAATATTCTGTCACTGTTATTTCCCAAGGTGGGCTCACTAGTCTGGCACTGTTATTTAGTTATTTCCCCAAGGTGGGCTCACTAGTCTGGCACTGTTATTTGGTTATTTCCCAACGTGGGCTCACGAGTCTGTCACTGTTATTTAGTTATTTCCCAACGTGGGCTCACTAGTCTGGAACTGTTATTTTGTTATTTCCCACTGTGGGCTCACTAGTCTGTCACTGTTATTTAGTTATTTCCCAAGGTGGGCTCACTAGTCTGGCACTGTTACTTTGTTATTTCCCAAGGTGGGCTCACTAGTCTGTCACTGTTATTTTGTTATTTCCCAACGTGGGCTCACTAGCCTGGCACTGTTATTTTATTATTTCCCAAGGTGGGCTCACTACTCTGTCACTGTTATTTTGTTATTTCCCACTGTGGGCTCACTAGTCTGGCACTGTTATTTTGTTATTTCCCAACGTGGGCTCACTAGTCTGGCACTGTTATGTTATTATTTCCCAAGGTGGGCTCACTACTCTGTCACTGTTATTTTGTTATTTCCCAATGTGGGCTCACTAGTCTGGCACTGTTATTTTGTTATTTCCCAACGTGGGCTCACTAGTCTGGCACTGTTACTTTGTTATTTCCCAACGTGGGCTCACTAGTCTGGCACTGTTATTTTGTTATTTCCCACTGTGGGCTCACTAGTCTGTCACTGTTATTTTGTTATTTCCCAACGTGGGCTCACTAGTCTGGCACTGTTATTTTGTTATTTCCCAAGGTGGGCTCACTAGTCTGTCACTGTTATTTCCCCAAGGTGGGCCCAATATTCTGTCACTGTTATTTCCCAAGGATGGCCCACTAGTCTGGCACTGTTATTTAGTTATTTCCCAAGGTGGGCTCACTAGTCTGTCACTGTTATTCTGATATTTCCCCAACTTGGGCTCACTAGTCTGTCACTGTTATTTTGTTATTTCCCAACGTGGGCTCACTAGTCTGTCACTGTTATTTCCCAACGTGGGCTCACTAGTCTGGCACTGTTACTTAGTTATTTCCCAAGGTGGGTTCACTAGTCTGTCACTGTTATTTTGTTATTTCCCCAACGTGGGCTCACTAGTCTGTCACTGTAATTTAGTTATTTCCCAACGTGGGCTCACTAGTCTCTCACTGTTATTTAGTTATTTCCCAACGTGGGCTCACTAGTCTGTTACTGTTATTTAGTTATTTCCCAACGTGGGCTCACTAGTCTGGAACTGTTATTTTGTTATTTCCCACTGTGGGCTCACTAGTCTGTCACTGTTATTTAGTTATTTCCCAAGGTGGGCTCACTAGTCTGGCACTGTTACTTTGTTATTTCCCAAGGTGGGCTCACTAGTCTGTCACTGTTATTTTGTTATTTCCCAACGTGGGCTCACTAGCCTGGCACTGTTATTTTATTATTTCCCAAGGTGGGCTCACTACTCTGTCACTGTTATTTTGTTATTTCCCACTGTGGGCTCACTAGTCTGTCACTGTTATTTTGTTATTTCCCAACGTGGGCTCACTAGTCTGGCACTGTTATTTTATTATTTCCCAAGGTGGGCTCACTACTCTGTCACTGTTATTTTGTTATTTCCCAATGTGGGCTCACTAGTCTGGCACTGTTATTTTGTTATTTCCCAACGTGGGCTCACTAGTCTGGCACTGTTACTTTGTTATTTCCCAACGTGGGCTCACTAGTCTGGCACTGTTATTTTGTTATTTCCCAACGTGGGCTCACTAGTCTGGCACTGTTACTTTGTTATTTCCCAACGTGGGCTCACTAGTCTGGCACTGTTATTTTGTTATTTCCCACTGTGGGCTCACTAGTCTGTCACTGTTATTTTGTTATTTCCCAACGTGGGCTCACTAGTCTGGCACTGTTATTTTGTTATTTCCCAAGGTGGGCTCACTAGTCTGTCACTGTTATTTCCCCAAGGTGGGCCCAATATTCTGTCACTGTTATTTCCCAAGGATGGCCCACTAGTCTGGCACTGTTATTTAGTTATTTCCCCAAGGTGGGCTCACTAGTCTGGCACTGTTATTTTGTTATTTCCCAAGGTGGGCTCACTACTCTGTCACTGTTATTTTGTTATTTCCCAACGTGGGCTCACTAGTCTGGCACTGTTATTTTGTTATTTTCCAACTTGGGCTCACTAGTCTGGCACTGTTATTTTGTTATTTCCCACTATGGGCTCACTAGTCTGTCACTGTTATTTTGTTATTTCCCAACGTGGGCTCACTAGTCTGGCACTGTTATTTTGTTATTTCCCAAGGTGGGCTCACTAGTCTGTCACTGTTATTTCCCCAAGGTGGGCCCAATAGTCTGTCACTGTTATTTCCCAAGGATGGCCCACTAGTCTGGCACTGTTATTTTGTTATTTTCCAACGTGGGCTCACTAGTCTGGCATTGTTATTTTGTTATTTCCCAACGTGGGCTCACTAGTCTGGCACTGTTATTTGGTTATTTCCCACTGTGGGCTCACTAGTCTGTCACTGTTATTTTGTTATTTCCCAACGTGGGTCACTAGTCTGGCACTGTTATTTTGTTATTTCCCAAGGTGGGCTCACTAGTCTGTCACTGTTATTTCCCCAAGGTGGGCCCAATAGTCTGTCACTGTTATTTCCCAAGGATGGCCCACTAGTCTGGCACTGTTATTTAGTCATTTCCCAAGGTGGGCTCACTAGTCTGTCACTGTTATTCTGAAATTTCCCCAACTTGGGCTCACTAGTCTGTCACTGTTATTTTGTTATTTCCCAACGTGGGCTCACTAGTCTGGCACTGTTATTTTGTTATTTCCCAAGGTGGGCTCACTAGTCTGTCACTGTTATTTTGTTATTTCCCAACGTGGGCTCACTAGTCTGGCACTGTTATTTTGTTATTTCCCAAGGTGGGCTCACTAGTCTGTCACTGTTATTTTGTTATTTCCCCAACGTGGGCTCACTAGTCTGTCACTGTAATTTAGTTATTTCCCAACGTGGGCTCACTAGTCTGGCACTGTTATTTTATTATTTCCCAAGGTGGGCTCACTACTCTGTCACTGTTATTTTGTTATTTCCCAATGTGGGCTCACTAGTCTGGCACTGTTATTTTGTTATTTCCCAACGTGGGCTCACTAGTCTGGCACTGTTACTTTGTTATTTCCCAACGTGGGCTCACTAGTCTGGCACTGTTATTTTGTTATTTCCCACTGTGGGCTCACTAGTCTGTCACTGTTATTTTGTTATTTCCCAACGTGGGCTCACTAGTCTGGCACTGTTATTTTGTTATTTCCCAAGGTGGGCTCACTAGTCTGTCACTGTTATTTCCCCAAGGTGGGCCCAATATTCTGTCACTGTTATTTCCCAAGGTGGGCTCACTAGTCTGGCACTGTTATTTAGTTATTTCCCCAAGGTGGGCTCACTAGTCTGGCACTGTTATTTTGTTATTTCCCAACGTGGGCTCACGAGTCTGTCACTGTTATTTAGTTATTTCCCAACGTGGGCTCACTAGTCTGGAACTGTTATTTTGTTATTTCCCACTGTGGGCTCACTAGTCTGTCACTGTTATTTAGTTATTTCCCAAGGTGGGCTCACTAGTCTGGCACTGTTATTTAGTTATTTCCCCAAGGTGGGCTCACGAGTCTGTCACTGTTATTTAGTTATTTCCCAACGTGGGCTCACTAGTCTGGAACTGTTATTTTGTTATTTCCCACTGTGGGCTCACTAGTCTGTCACTGTTATTTAGTTATTTCCCAAGGTGGGCTCACTAGTCTGGCACTGTTACTTTGTTATTTCCCAAGGTGGGCTCACTAGTCTGTCACTGTTATTTTGTTATTTCCCAACGTGGGCTCACTAGCCTGGCACTGTTATTTTATTATTTCCCAAGGTGGGCTCACTACTCTGTCACTGTTATTTTGTTATTTCCCACTGTGGGCTCACTAGTCTGTCACTGTTATTTTGTTATTTCCCAACGTGGGCTCACTAGTCTGGCACTGTTATTTTATTATTTCCCAAGGTGGGCTCACTACTCTGTCACTGTTATTTTGTTATTTCCCAATGTGGGCTCACTAGTCTGGCACTGTTATTTTGTTATTTCCCAACGTGGGCTCACTAGTCTGGCACTGTTACTTTGTTATTTCCCAACGTGGGCTCACTAGTCTGGCACTGTTATTTTGTTATTTCCCACTGTGGGCTCACTAGTCTGTCACTGTTATTTTGTTATTTCCCAACGTGGGCTCACTAGTCTGGCACTGTTATTTTGTTATTTCCCAAGGTGGGCTCACTAGTCTGTCACTGTTATTTCCCCAAGGTGGGCCCAATATTCTGTCACTGTTATTTCCCAAGGATGGCCCACTAGTCTGGCACTGTTATTTAGTTATTTCCCAAGGTGGGCTCACTAGTCTGTCACTGTTATTCTGATATTTCCCCAACTTGGGCTCACTAGTCTGTCACTGTTATTTTGTTATTTCCCAACGTGGGCTCACTAGTCTGTCACTGTTATTTCCCAACGTGGGCTCACTAGTCTGGCACTGTTACTTAGTTATTTCCCAAGGTGGGTTCACTAGTCTGTCACTGTTATTTTGTTATTTCCCAAGGTGGGCTCACTAGTCTGGCACTGTTATTTAGTTATTTCCCCAAGGTGGGCTCACTAGTCTGGCACTGTTATTTGGTTATTTCCCAACGTGGGCTCACGAGTCTGTCACTGTTATTTAGTTATTTCCCAACGTGGGCTCACTAGTCTGGAACTGTTATTTTGTTATTTCCCACTGTGGGCTCACTAGTCTGTCACTGTTATTTAGTTATTTCCCAAGGTGGGCTCACTAGTCTGGCACTGTTACTTTGTTATTTCCCAAGGTGGGCTCACTAGTCTGTCACTGTTATTTTGTTATTTCCCAACGTGGGCTCACTAGCCTGGCACTGTTATTTTATTATTTCCCAAGGTGGGCTCACTACTCTGTCACTGTTATTTTGTTATTTCCCACTGTGGGCTCACTAGTCTGTCACTGTTATTTTGTTATTTCCCAACGTGGGCTCACTAGTCTGGCACTGTTATTTTATTATTTCCCAAGGTGGGCTCACTACTCTGTCACTGTTATTTTGTTATTTCCCAATGTGGGCTCACTAGTCTGGCACTGTTATTTTGTTATTTCCCAACGTGGGCTCACTAGTCTGGCACTGTTACTTTGTTATTTCCCAACGTGGGCTCACTAGTCTGGCACTGTTATTTTGTTATTTCCCACTGTGGGCTCACTAGTCTGTCACTGTTATTTTGTTATTTCCCAACGTGGGCTCACTAGTCTGGCACTGTTATTTTGTTATTTCCCAAGGTGGGCTCACTAGTCTGTCACTGTTATTTCCCCAAGGTGGGCCCAATATTCTGTCACTGTTATTTCCCAAGGATGGCCCACTAGTCTGGCACTGTTATTTAGTTATTTCCCAAGGTGGGCTCACTAGTCTGTCACTGTTATTCTGATATTTCCCCAACTTGGGCTCACTAGTCTGTCACTGTTATTTTGTTATTTCCCAACGTGGGCTCACTAGTCTGTCACTGTTATTTCCCAACGTGGGCTCACTAGTCTGGCACTGTTACTTAGTTATTTCCCAAGGTGGGTTCACTAGTCTGTCACTGTTATTTTGTTATTTCCCCAACGTGGGCTCACTAGTCTGTCACTGTAATTTAGTTATTTCCCAACGTGGGCTCACTAGTCTCTCACTGTTATTTAGTTATTTCCCAACGTGGGCTCACTAGTCTGTTACTGTTATTTAGTTATTTCCCCAAGGTGGGCTCACTAGTCTGGCACTGTTATTTTGTTATTTCCCCAAGGTGGGCTCACTAGTCTGGCACTGTTATTTTGTTATTTCCCAACGTGGGCTCACGAGTCTGTCACTGTTATTTAGTTATTTCCCAACGTGGGCTCACTAGTCTGGAACTGTTATTTTGTTATTTCCCACTGTGGGCTCACTAGTCTGTCACTGTTATTTAGTTATTTCCCAAGGTGGGCTCACTAGTCTGGCACTGTTACTTTGTTATTTCCCAAGGTGGGCTCACTAGTCTGTCACTGTTATTTTGTTATTTCCCAACGTGGGCTCACTAGCCTGGCACTGTTATTTTATTATTTCCCAAGGTGGGCTCACTACTCTGTCACTGTTATTTTGTTATTTCCCACTGTGGGCTCACTAGTCTGTCACTGTTATTTTGTTATTTCCCAACGTGGGCTCACTAGTCTGGCACTGTTATTTTATTATTTCCCAAGGTGGGCTCACTACTCTGTCACTGTTATTTTGTTATTTCCCAATGTGGGCTCACTAGTCTGGCACTGTTATTTTGTTATTTCCCAACGTGGGCTCACTAGTCTGGCACTGTTACTTTGTTATTTCCCAACGTGGGCTCACTAGTCTGGCACTGTTATTTTGTTATTTCCCACTGTGGGCTCACTAGTCTGTCACTGTTATTTTGTTATTTCCCAACGTGGGCTCACTAGTCTGGCACTGTTATTTTGTTATTTCCCAAGGTGGGCTCACTAGTCTGTCACTGTTATTTCCCCAAGGTGGGCCCAATATTCTGTCACTGTTATTTCCCAAGGATGGCCCACTAGTCTGGCACTGTTATTTAGTTATTTCCCCAAGGTGGGCTCACTAGTCTGGCACTGTTATTTTGTTATTTCCCAAGGTGGGCTCACTACTCTGTCACTGTTATTTTGTTATTTCCCAATGTGGGCTCACTAGTCTGGCACTGTTATTTTGTTATTTTCCAACGTGGGCTCACTAGTCTGGCACTGTTATTTTGTTATTTCCCACTATGGGCTCACTAGTCTGTCACTGTTATTTTGTTATTTCCCAACGTGGGCTCACTAGTCTGGCACTGTTATTTTGTTATTTCCCAAGGTGGGCTCACTAGTCTGTCACTGTTATTTCCCCAAGGTGGGCCCAATAGTCTGTCACTGTTATTTCCCAAGGATGGCCCACTAGTCTGGCACTGTTATTTTGTTATTTTCCAACGTGGGCTCACTAGTCTGGCATTGTTATTTTGTTATTTCCCAACGTGGGCTCACTAGTCTGGCACTGTTATTTGGTTATTTCCCACTGTGGGCTCACTAGTCTGTCACTGTTATTTTGTTATTTCCCAACGTGGGTCACTAGTCTGGCACTGTTATTTTGTTATTTCCCAAGGTGGGCTCACTAGTCTGTCACTGTTATTTCCCCAAGGTGGGCCCAATAGTCTGTCACTGTTATTTCCCAAGGATGGCCCACTAGTCTGGCACTGTTATTTAGTCATTTCCCAAGGTGGGCTCACTAGTCTGTCACTGTTATTCTGAAATTTCCCCAACTTGGGCTCACTAGTCTGTCACTGTTATTTTGTTATTTCCCAACGTGGGCTCACTAGTCTGGCACTGTTATTTTGTTATTTCCCAAGGTGGGCTCACTAGTCTGTCACTGTTATTTTGTTATTTCCCAACGTGGGCTCACTAGTCTGGCACTGTTATTTTGTTATTTCCCAAGGTGGGCTCACTAGTCTGTCACTGTTATTTTGTTATTTCCCCAACGTGGGCTCACTAGTCTGTCACTGTAATTTAGTTATTTCCCAACGTGGGCTCACTAGTCTGGCACTGTTATTTTATTATTTCCCAAGGTGGGCTCACTACTCTGTCACTGTTATTTTGTTATTTCCCAATGTGGGCTCACTAGTCTGGCACTGTTATTTTGTTATTTCCCAACGTGGGCTCACTAGTCTGGCACTGTTACTTTGTTATTTCCCAACGTGGGCTCACTAGTCTGGCACTGTTATTTTGTTATTTCCCACTGTGGGCTCACTAGTCTGTCACTGTTATTTTGTTATTTCCCAACGTGGGCTCACTAGTCTGGCACTGTTATTTTGTTATTTCCCAAGGTGGGCTCACTAGTCTGTCACTGTTATTTCCCCAAGGTGGGCCCAATATTCTGTCACTGTTATTTCCCAAGGTGGGCTCACTAGTCTGGCACTGTTATTTAGTTATTTCCCCAAGGTGGGCTCACTAGTCTGGCACTGTTATTTTGTTATTTCCCAACGTGGGCTCACGAGTCTGTCACTGTTATTTAGTTATTTCCCAACGTGGGCTCACTAGTCTGGAACTGTTATTTTGTTATTTCCCACTGTGGGCTCACTAGTCTGTCACTGTTATTTAGTTATTTCCCAAGGTGGGCTCACTAGTCTGGCACTGTTACTTTGTTATTTCCCAAGGTGGGCTCACTAGTCTGTCACTGTTATTTTGTTATTTCCCAACGTGGGCTCACTAGCCTGGCACTGTTATTTTATTATTTCCCAAGGTGGGCTCACTACTCTGTCACTGTTATTTTGTTATTTCCCACTGTGGGCTCACTAGTCTGTCACTGTTATTTTGTTATTTCCCAACGTGGGCTCACTAGTCTGGCACTGTTATTTTATTATTTCCCAAGGTGGGCTCACTACTCTGTCACTGTTATTTTGTTATTTCCCAATGTGGGCTCACTAGTCTGGCACTGTTATTTTGTTATTTCCCAACGTGGGCTCACTAGTCTGGCACTGTTACTTTGTTATTTCCCAACGTGGGCTCACTAGTCTGGCACTGTTATTTTGTTATTTCCCACTGTGGGCTCACTAGTCTGTCACTGTTATTTTGTTATTTCCCAACGTGGGCTCACTAGTCTGGCACTGTTATTTTGTTATTTCCCAAGGTGGGCTCACTAGTCTGTCACTGTTATTTCCCCAAGGTGGGCCCAATATTCTGTCACTGTTATTTCCCAAGGATGGCCCACTAGTCTGGCACTGTTATTTAGTTATTTCCCAAGGTGGGCTCACTAGTCTGTCACTGTTATTCTGATATTTCCCCAACTTGGGCTCACTAGTCTGTCACTGTTATTTTGTTATTTCCCAACGTGGGCTCACTAGTCTGTCACTGTTATTTCCCAACGTGGGCTCACTAGTCTGGCACTGTTACTTAGTTATTTCCCAAGGTGGGCTCACTAGTCTGTCACTGTTATTTTGTTATTTCCCCAACGTGGGCTCACTAGTCTGTCACTGTAATTTAGTTATTTCCCAACGTGGGCTCACTAGTCTCTCACTGTTATTTAGTTATTTCCCAACGTGGGCTCACTAGTCTGTTACTGTTATTTAGTTATTTCCCCAAGGTGGGCTCACTAGTCTGGCACTGTTATTTAGTTATTTCCCCAAGGTGGGCTCACTAGTCTGGCACTGTTATTTTGTTATTTCCCAACGTGGGCTCACGAGTCTGTCACTGTTATTTAGTTATTTCCCAACGTGGGCTCACTAGTCTGGAACTGTTATTTTGTTATTTCCCACTGTGGGCTCACTAGTCTGTCACTGTTATTTAGTTATTTCCCAAGGTGGGCTCACTAGTCTGGCACTGTTACTTTGTTATTTCCCAAGGTGGGCTCACTAGTCTGTCACTGTTATTTTGTTATTTCCCAACGTGGGCTCACTAGCCTGGCACTGTTATTTTATTATTTCCCAAGGTGGGCTCACTACTCTGTCACTGTTATTTTGTTATTTCCCACTGTGGGCTCACTAGTCTGTCACTGTTATTTTGTTATTTCCCAACGTGGGCTCACTAGTCTGGCACTGTTATTTTATTATTTCCCAAGGTGGGCTCACTACTCTGTCACTGTTATTTTGTTATTTCCCAATGTGGGCTCACTAGTCTGGCACTGTTATTTTGTTATTTCCCAACGTGGGCTCACTAGTCTGGCACTGTTACTTTGTTATTTCCCAACGTGGGCTCACTAGTCTGGCACTGTTATTTTGTTATTTCCCACTGTGGGCTCACTAGTCTGTCACTGTTATTTTGTTATTTCCCAACGTGGGCTCACTAGTCTGGCACTGTTATTTTGTTATTTCCCAACGTGGGCTCACTAGTCTGTCACTGTTATTTCCCCAAGGTGGGCCCAATATTCTGTCACTGTTATTTCCCAAGGATGGCCCACTAGTCTGGCACTGTTATTTAGTTATTTCCCCAAGGTGGGCTCACTAGTCTGGCACTGTTATTTTGTTATTTCCCAAGGTGGGCTCACTACTCTGTCACTGTTATTTTGTTATTTCCCAATGTGGGCTCACTAGTCTGGCACTGTTATTTTGTTATTTTCCAACGTGGGCTCACTAGTCTGGCACTGTTATTTTGTTATTTCCCAACGTGGGCTCACTAGTCTGGCACTGTTATTTTGTTATTTCCCACTGTGGACTCACTAGTCTGTCACTGTTATTTTGTTATTTCCCAACGTGGGCTCACTAGTCTGGCACTGTTATTTTGTTATTTCCCAAGGTGGGCTCACTAGTCTGTCACTGTTATTTCCCCAAGGTGGGCCCAATAGTCTGTCACTGTTATTTCCCAAGGATGGCCCACTAGTCTGGCACTGTTATTTTGTTATTTTCCAACGTGGGCTCACTAGTCTGGCATTGTTATTTTGTTATTTCCCAACGTGGGCTCACTAGTCTGGCACTGTTATTTGGTTATTTCCCACTGTGGGCTCACTAGTCTGTCACTGTTATTTTGTTATTTCCCAACGTGGGCTCACTAGTCTGGCACTGTTATTTTGTTATTTCCCAAGGTGGGCTCACTAGTCTGTCACTGTTATTTCCCCAAGGTGGGCCCAATAGTCTGTCACTGTTATTTCCCAAGGATGGCCCACTAGTCTGGCACTGTTATTTAGTCATTTCCCAAGGTGGGCTCACTAGTCTGTCACTGTTATTCTGATATTTCCCCAACTTGGGCTCACTAGTCTGTCACTGTTATTTTGTTATTTCCCAACGTGGGCTCACTAGTCTGGCACTGTTATTTTGTTATTTCCCAAGGTGGGCTCACTAGTCTGTCACTGTTATTTTGTTATTTCCCAACGTGGGCTCACTAGTCTGGCACTGTTATTTTGTTATTTCCCAAGGTGGGCTCACTAGTCTGTCACTGTTATTTTGTTATTTCCCCAACGTGGGCTCACTAGTCTGTCACTGTAATTTAGTTATTTCCCAACGTGGGCTCACTAGTCTCTCACTGTTATTTAGTTATTTCCCAACGTGGGCTCACTAGTCTGTTACTGTTATTTAGTTATTTCCCCAAGGTGGGCTCACTAGTCTGGCACTGTTATTTAGTTATTTCCCCAAGGTGGGCTCACTAGTCTGGCACTGTTATTTTGTTATTTCCCAACGTGGGCTCACGAGTCTGTCACTGTTATTTAGTTATTTCCCAACGTGGGCTCACTAGTCTGGAACTGTTATTTTGTTATTTCCCACTGTGGGCTCACTAGTCTGTCACTGTTATTTAGTTATTTCCCAAGGTGGGCTCACTAGTCTGGCACTGTTACTTTGTTATTTCCCAAGGTGGGCTCACTAGTCTGTCACTGTTATTTTGTTATTTCCCAACGTGGGCTCACTAGCCTGGCACTGTTATTTTATTATTTCCCAAGGTGGGCTCACTACTCTGTCACTGTTATTTTGTTATTTCCCACTGTGGGCTCACTAGTCTGTCACTGTTATTTTGTTATTTCCCAACGTGGGCTCACTAGTCTGGCACTGTTATTTCCCCAACGTGGGCCCAATATTCTGTCACTGTTATTTCCCAAGGATGGCCCACTAGTCTGGCACTGTTATTTAGTTATTTCCCCAAGGTGGGCTCACTAGTCTGGCACTGTTATTTTGTTATTTCCCAAGGTGGGCTCACTACTCTGTCACTGTTATTTTGTTATTTCCCAATGTGGGCTCACTAGTCTGGCACTGTTATTTTGTTATTTTCCAACGTGGGCTCACTAGTCTGGCACTGTTATTTTGTTATTTCCCAACGTGGGCTCACTAGTCTGGCACTGTTATTTTGTTATTTCCCACTGTGGGCTCACTAGTCTGTCACTGTTATTTTGTTATTTCCCAACGTGGGCTCACTAGTCTGGCACTGTTATTTTGTTATTTCCCAAGGTGGGCTCACTAGTCTGTCACTGTTATTTCCCCAAGGTGGGCCCAATAGTCTGTCACTGTTATTTCCCAAGGATGGCCCACTAGTCTGGCACTGTTATTTTGTTATTTTCCAACGTGGGCTCACTAGTCTGGCACTGTTATTTTGTTATTTCCCAACGTGGGCTCACTAGTCTGGCACTGTTATTTTGTTATTTCCCAAGGTGGGCTCACTAGTCTGTCACTGTTATTTCCCCAAGGTGGGCCCAATAGTCTGTCACTGTTATTTCCCAAGGATGGCCCACTAGTCTGGCACTGTTATTTAGTCATTTCCCAAGGTGGGCTCACTAGTCTGTCACTGTTATTCTGATATTTCCCCAACTTGGGCTCACTAGTCTGTCACTGTTATTTTGTTGTTTCCCAACGTGGGCTCACTAGTCTGTCACTGTTATTTCCCAACGTGGGCTCACTAGTCTGGCACTGTTATTTTGTTATTTCCCAAGGTGGGCTCACTAGTCTGTCACTGTTATTTTGTTATTTCCCAACGTGGGCTCACTAGTCTGGCACTGTTATTTTGTTATTTCCCAAGGTGGGCTCACTAGTCTGTCACTGTTATTTTGTTATTTCCCCAACGTGGGCTCACTAGTCTGTCACTGTAATTTAGTTATTTCCCAACGTGGGCTCACTAGTCTCTCACTGTTATTTAGTTATTTCCCAACGTGGGCTCACTAGTCTGTTACTGTTATTTAGTTATTTCCCCAAGGTGGGCTCACTAGTCTGGCACTGTTATTTAGTTATTTCCCCAAGGTGGGCTCACTAGTCTGGCACTGTTATTTTGTTATTTCCCAACGTGGGCTCACGAGTCTGTCACTGTTATTTAGTTATTTCCCAACGTGGGCTCACTAGTCTGGAACTGTTATTTTGTTATTTCCCACTGTGGGCTCACTAGTCTGTCACTGTTATTTTGTTATTTCCCAACGTGGGCTCACTAGTCTGGCACTGTTATTTTATTATTTCCCAAGGTGGGCTCACTACTCTGTCACTGTTATTTTGTTATTTCCCAATGTGGGCTCACTAGTCTGGCACTGTTATTTTGTTATTTCCCAACGTGGGCTCACTAGTCTGGCACTGTTACTTTGTTATTTCCCAACGTGGGCTCACTAGTCTGGCACTGTTATTTTGTTATTTCCCACTGTTGGCTCACTAGTCTGTCACTGTTATTTTGTTATTTCCCAACGTGGGCTCACTAGTCTGGCACTGTTATTTTGTTATTTCCCAAGGTGGGCTCACTAGTCTGTCACTGTTATTTCCCCAAGGTGGGCCCAATATTCTGTCACTGTTATTTCCCAAGGATGGCCCACTAGTCTGGCACTGTTATTTAGTTATTTCCCAAGGTGGGCTCACTAGTCTGTCACTGTTATTCTGATATTTCCCCAACTTGGGCTCACTAGTCTGTCACTGTTATTTTGTTATTTCCCAACGTGGGCTCACTAGTCTGTCACTGTTATTTCCCAACGTGGGCTCACTAGTCTGGCACTGTTACTTAGTTATTTCCCAAGGTGGGCCCACTAGTCTGGCACTGTTATTTCGTTATTTCCCAACGTGGGCTCACTAGTCTGTCACTGTTATTTAGTTATTTCCAAACGTGGGCTCACTAGTCTGTCATTGTTATTTAGTTATTTCCCAACGTGGGCTCACTAGTCTGTCACTGTTATTTAGTTATTTCCCCAAGGTGGGCTCACTAGTCTGGCACTGTTATTTTGTTATTTCCCCAAGGTGGGCTCACTAGTCTGGCACTGTTATTTAGTTATTTCCCAACGTGGGCTCACTAGTCTGGCACTGTTATTTTGTTATTTCCCACTGTGGGCTCACTAGTCTGTCACTGTTATTTTGTTATTTCCCAACGTGGGCTCACTAGTCTGGCACTGTTATTTTGTTATTTCCCAACGTGGGCTCACTAGTCTGGCACTGTTATTTTGTTATTTCCCAAGGTGGGCTCACTAGTCTGTCACTGTTATTTCCCCAAGGTGGGCCCAATAGTCTGTCACTGTTATTTCCCAAGGATGGCCCACTAGTCTGGCACTGTTATTTAGTCATTTCCCAAGGTGGGCTCACTAGTCTGTCACTGTTATTCTGATATTTCCCCAACTTGGGCTCACTAGTCTGTCACTGTTATTTTGTTGTTTCCCAACGTGGGCTCACTAGTCTGTCACTGTTATTTCCCAACGTGGGCTCACTAGTCTGGCACTGTTATTTTGTTATTTCCCAAGGTGGGCTCACTAGTCTGTCACTGTTATTTTGTTATTTCCCAACGTGGGCTCACTAGTCTGGCACTGTTATTTGTTATTTCCCAAGGTGGGCTCACTAGTCTGTCACTGTTATTTTGTTATTTCCCCAACGTGGGCTCACTAGTCTGTCACTGTAATTTAGTTATTTCCCAACGTGGGCTCACTAGTCTCTCACTGTTATTTAGTTATTTCCCAACGTGGGCTCACTAGTCTGTTACTGTTATTTAGTTATTTCCCCAAGGTGGGCTCACTAGTCTGGCACTGTTATTTAGTTATTTCCCCAAGGTGGGCTCACTAGTCTGGCACTGTTATTTTGTTATTTCCCAACGTGGGCTCACGAGTCTGTCACTGTTATTTAGTTATTTCCCAACGTGGGCTCACTAGTCTGGAACTGTTATTTTGTTATTTCCCACTGTGGGCTCACTAGTCTGTCACTGTTATTTCGTTATTTCCCAAGGTGGGCTCACTAGTCTGGCACTGTTACTTTGTTATTTCCCAAGGTGGGCTCACTAGTCTGTCACTGTTATTTTGTTATTTCCCAACGTGGGCTCACTAGCCTGGCACTGTTATTTTATTATTTCCCAAGGTGGGCTCACTACTCTGTCACTGTTATTTTGTTATTTCCCACTGTGGGCTCACTAGTCTGTCACTGTTATTTTGTTATTTCCCAACGTGGGCTCACTAGTCTGGCACTGTTATTTTATTATTTCCCAAGGTGGGCTCACTAGTCTGGCACTGTTATTTTGTTATTTCCCAACGTGGGCTCACTAGTCTGGCACTGTTACTTTGTTATTTCCCAACGTGGGCTCACTAGTCTGGCACTGTTATTTTGTTATTTCCCACTGTTGGCTCACTAGTCTGTCACTGTTATTTTGTTATTTCCCAACGTGGGCTCACTAGTCTGGCACTGTTATTTTGTTATTTCCCAAGGTGGGCTCACTAGTCTGTCACTGTTATTTCCCCAAGGTGGGCCCAATATTCTGTCACTGTTATTTCCCAAGGATGGCCCACTAGTCTGGCACTGTTATTTAGTTATTTCCCAAGGTGGGCTCACTAGTCTGTCACTGTTATTCTGATATTTCCCCAACTTGGGCTCACTAGTCTGTCACTGTTATTTTGTTATTTCCCAACGTGGGCTCACTAGTCTGTCACTGTTATTTCCCAACGTGGGCTCACTAGTCTGGCACTGTTACTTAGTTATTTCCCAAGGTGGGCCCACTAGTCTGGCACTGTTATTTAGTTATTTCCCAACGTGGGCTCACTAGTCTGTCACTGTTATTTAGTTATTTCCAAACGTGGGCTCACTAGTCTGTCATTGTTATTTAGTTATTTCCCAACGTGGGCTCACTAGTCTGTCACTGTTATTTAGTTATTTCCCCAAGGTGGGCTCACTAGTCTGGCACTGTTATTTTGTTATTTCCCCAAGGTGGGCTCACTAGTCTGGCACTGTTATTTAGTTATTTCCCAACGTGGGCTCACTAGTCTGGCACTGTTATTTTGTTATTTCCCACTGTGGGCTCACTAGTCTGTCACTGTTATTTTGTTATTTCCCAACGTGGGCTCACTAGTCTGGCACTGTTATTTTGTTATTTCCCAAGGTGGGCTCACTAGTCTGTCACTGTTATTTCCCCAAGGTGGGCCCAATAGTCTGTCACTGTTATTTCCCAAGGATGGCCCACTAGTCTGGCACTGTTATTTAGTCATTTCCCAAGGTGGGCTCACTAGTCTGTCACTGTTATTCTGATATTTCCCCAACTTGGGCTCACTAGTCTGTCACTGTTATTTTGTTATTTCCCAACGTGGGCTCACTAGTCTGTCACTGTTATTTCCCAACGTGGGCTCACTAGTCTGGCACTGTTATTTTGTTATTTCCCAAGGTGGGCTCACTAGTCTGTCACTGTTAGTTTGTTATTTCCCAACGTGGGCTCACTAGTCTGGCACTGTTATTTAGTTATTTCCCAAGGTGGGCTCACTAGTCTGGCACTGTTATTTTGTTATTTCCCACTGTGGGCTCACTTGCTCAAAGGGAGAGAAAATGAATTGTTTGCAAAGGCCAGAAAATGTTTCATGTCACTCCATATGAAAATGCTGTGTCTGAAACCTGATACTTCAAGTCAGCTCTTCTTGGAAAGTGGTGGCACAGATCAGACAGATGGGGCTTTGTGGCGTCATAAGGCACAGGACTCTACGGCATTCACACAGCACTTTGGACAACACAATGTCAACATCATATTGGGGACTTAACATCTAAGTCAAAATAACTACAGCATGTCTTTGCTCTTGCCCTTTGCCACGGCCCCAAACTACAGGATGAGTTGTTGTCCTGTACCTGAGCAGGCGTTTAACCTGAGCAGGAGTTTTACCTGAGCAGGACTTTTACCTGAGCAGGTGTTTAACCTGAGCAGGCGTTTAACCTGAGCAGGCGTTTCACCTGAGCAGGACTTTTACCTGAGCAGGTGTTTCACCTGAGCAGTAGTTGTACCTGAGCAGGTGTTTTACCTGAGCAGTAGTTGTACATGAGCAGGACTTTTACCTGAGCAGGTGTTTTACCTGAGCAGTAGTTGTACCTGAGCAGGTCGTTTACCTGAGCAGGTGTTTTACCTGAGCAATAGTTGTACCTGAGCAGGACTTTTACCTGAGCAGGTGTTTTACCTGAGCAGTAGTTGTACCTGAGCAGGACTTTTACCTGAGCAGGTGTTTTACCTGAGCAGTAGTTGTACCTGTGCAGGACTTTTACCTGAGCAGGTGTTTTACCTGAGCAGTAGTTGTACCTGAGCAGGACTTTTACCTGAGCAGGTGTTTTACCTGAGCAGTAGTTGTACCTGTGCAGGACTTTTACCTGAGCAGGTGTTTTACCTGAGCAGTAGTTGTACCTGAGCAGGACTTTTATCTGAGCAGTAGTTGTACCTGTGCAGGACTTTTACCTGAGCAGGTGTTTTACCTGGGCAGGAGTTGTACCTGAGCAGGTGTTTTATCTGAGCAGTAGTTGTACATGAGCAGGACTTTTACCTGAGCAGGTGTTTTACCTGAGCAGTAGTTGTACCTGAGCAGGTCGTTTACCTGAGCAGGTGTTTTACCTGAGCAATAGTTGTACCTGAGCAGGACTTTTACCTGAGCAGGTGTTTTACCTGAGCAGTAGTTGTACCTGAGCAGGACTTTTACCTGAGCAGGTGTTTTACCTGAGCAGTAGTTGTACCTGTGCAGGACTTTTACCTGAGCAGGTGTTTTACCTGAGCAGTAGTTGTACCTGAGCAGGACTTTTACCTGAGCAGGTGTTTTACCTGAGCAGTAGTTGTACCTGTGCAGGACTTTTACCTGAGCAGGTGTTTTACCTGAGCAGTAGTTGTACCTGAGCAGGACTTTTATCTGAGCAGTAGTTGTACCTGTGCAGGACTTTTACCTGAGCAGGTGTTTTACCTGGGCAGGAGTTGTACCTGAGCAGGTGTTTTATCTGAGCAGGTGTGAGGTCAGGTACATAATGTGTCAGCAGGTGTTTTACCTAAGCAGATGTGAGCAGCCTGGAAGCTGGTGAATCCCATCCAGCAGACCAGGGCAGGACGAGATGGTCTGATACTCCTCTGGCAGTTATATACATTATAGATGTCTCCTCTATACAGCCCCTTTAGGTTAGACCTGTAAAACAGTTATAGGAGGGTTATAACAGCTCTACACACACAAACGCACACACGCGCACACGCGCACACACGCTCACACACGCGCACACACGCACACACACACGCGCACACACGCACACACACACACACACACACACACAGCAGGGCTAAATGAATGTGCGACTTTGGAACATTAAATTACCTTCATGCAATTCGATTTAAAATCCCATTACTTTTAATATGTCATTATCTCTAGCATACTGGCCTAATTGTCATTTCTTATCGTAATAGCTCTTTCTGTATCTGTGTGACTGCAATAACTAGACGGACTCATTCTCCTAATCAAACCATTACAATATGTCGAATGTGTTCATTGTGTAAAAGACAGACATAGGACAGTGGGTGACAAGAGGAAGAGAGGAGTGTGGAGACGTGGTGATGTGGTAATCTGGTCTCAGACATGGGGCTGAGAACGAGAGAGAGAGAGAGAGAGGGCGAGAGAGAGAGAGAGAGAGAGAGAGAGAGAGAGAGAGGGAGAGAGAGAGAGAGATAGAGAGAGAGGGAGAGAGAGAGATTGAGACAGAGAGAGTGAGACAGAGAGAGAGCGAGAGAGCCAGAGAGAGAGAGAGAGTTATAGAGAGACAGAGAGAGAGACAGAGAGAGAGAGAGAGAGAGAGTTAGAGAGAGAGAGAGAGAGACAGAGAGACAGAGAGACAGAGAGAGAGAGAGAGAGAGAGAGAGAGAGAGAGAGAGAGAGAGACAGAGAGAGAGACAGAGAGAGTGAGACAGAGAGAGTGAGACAGAGAGAGAGAGAGACAGAGAGAGAGAGAGAGAGAGAAGGAGAGAGAGAGAGAGAGAGAGAGGGATATATAGAAGGAAACAGAGGAGTGGTGTGTGTGTAGGGCTCATGCTCACCGGTGCAGGACCATGGACCTCATGAGCATGACCAGGTTCACTGAGCAGGACAGGGTCATCGCAGAGAGGTAGCACACTGCCAACACACACAGGACATGTTACCACAGAGGTCAAATACATTTCCCAGGACAGGTTCACATTAAAACAACACATCCATCACTTTCTGACATCTGCTGATTCGAACACGATCCTATGTAAAACATCATGATACAGTTCAGCAGTTCCACATGTAGTAGACCACTGTCCTAACTCACCTTCTACACACCACATGTAGTAGACCACTGTCCTAACTCACCTTCTACACACCACATGTAGTAGACCACTGTCCTAACTCACCTTCTACACACCACATGTAGTAGACCACTGTCCTAACTCACCTTCTACACACCACATGTAGTAGACCACTGTCCTAACTCACCTTCTACACACCACATGTAGTAGACCACTATCCTAACTCACCTTCTACACACCATATGTAGTAGACCACTATCCTAACTCACCTTCTACACACCACATGTAGTAGACCACTATCCTAACTCACCTTCTACACACCACATGTAGTAGACCACTATCCGGACCACTTCGGCCCTGTCCTCTGATAATATGATGTTGAAACCGGCCAGTAGGAAGGCGATGTCTTCGTTGATGCCTTGACGGACAATCTGGAGCGTCGGCACCACGCTGACCACAAACACCAAAGCCATCTGGGTAACAGGAAGTACAGTGAATGCAGGAAATACAAAACAGAGCTGCTACACTATCACCATGTTGTTGATATTACAGGAGGTTGGACTAATAGATTAGTACCTGTACAGTACCAATCATAATAATCTAATAGACTACTAGATTAGTACCTATCATAATAATCTGATAGACTACTAGATTAGTACCTATCTTAATCATCTGATAGACTACTAGATTAGTACCTATCATAATAATCTGATAGACTACTAGATTAGTACCTATCATAATAATCTGATAGACTACTAGATTAGTACCTATCTTAATCATCTGATAGACTACTAGATTAGTACCTATCATAATAATCTGATAGACTACTAGATTAGTACCTATCATAATAATCTGATAGACTACTAGATTAGTACCTGTACAGTACCAATCATAATAATCTGATAGACTACTAGATTAGTACCTATCTTAATCATCTGATAGACTACTAGATTAGTACCTATCATAATAATCTGATAGACTACTAGATTAGTACCTATCATAATAATCTGATAGACTACTAGATTAGTACCTGTACAGTACCAATCATAATAATCTGATAGACTACTAGATTAGTACCTATCATAATAATCTGATAGACTACTAGATTAGTACCTATCTTAATCATCTGATAGACTACTAGATTAGTACCTATCTTAATCATCTGATAGACTACTAGATTAGTACCTTTCATAATCATCTGATAGACTACTAGATTAGTACCTATCATAATAATCTGATAGACTACTAGATTAGTACCTATCATAATAATCTGATAGACTACTAAATTAGGTTAGACTAATACAATACTACTAAATTGATTCAGTTTAAAATAATCAAATCCTAACAAAATGATGTAAGTTTGTAATAAAATGATGTAGGTTAGACTAGTAAAATGATGTAGGTTAGACAAAAAAATGTATGTAGGTTAGTAATACAATGATGTAGGTTAGAGTTATAAAATGATATAGATTAGAGTTATAATGTGATGTAGGTTAGACTAATACAATGATGTAGGTTAGAGTTATAAAATGATATAGATTAGAGTTATAATGTGATGTAGGTTAGACTAATACAATGACTAATACAATGATGTAGATTAGATTTATAATATGATGTAGATTAGAGTTATAAAAAAGGTTAGGCTAATACATGATGTAGGTTAGGCTAATACATGATGTAGGTTAGGCTAATACATGATGTAGGTTAGGCTAATACATGATGTAGGTTAGGCTAATACATGATGTAGGTTAGGCTAATACATGATGTAGGTTAGGGTAATAAATTATATAGGTTAGACTAATATAATTATGTAGTTTAGAGTTATAACATTATGTAGATTAGACTAACAATATTATATAGGTTAGAGTTATAAAATTATGTTGGTTAGACTAATACAATGACGTAGGTTAGACTAATGCAATGATGTAGGTTAGACTAATACAATGATATAGGTTAGAGTTATATATTGATGTATATTGATGTAGGTTAGACTAATACAATGATGTAGGTTAGACTAATACAATGATGTAGGTTAGACAAAAACATTGATGTAGGTTAGTAAAACAATGATGTAGATTAGAGTAATAAAATGATGTAGATTAGAGTTATAAAATGATGTAGGTTAGACTAATACAATGATGGAAGTTAGACTAGTAAAATGATGTAGGTTAGACTAGTAAAATGATGTAGGTTAGACCAAAAAAATTGATGTAGGTTAGTAATACAATGATGTAGGTTAGAGTTATAAAATGATATAGATTAGAGTTATAATGTGATGTAGGTTAGACTAATACAATGACTAATACAATGATGTAGATTAGATTTATAATATGATATAGATTAGAGTTATAAAATTATGTAGGTTAGGGTAATAAATTATATAGGTTAGACTAATAGAATTATGTAGGTTAGAGTTATAACATTATGTAGATTAGACGAACAATATTATATAGGTTAGAGTTATAAAATGATGTAGGTTAGACTAATACAATGACGTAGGTTAGACTAATTCAATGACGTAGGTTAGACTAATTCAATGATGTAGGTTAGACTAATACAATGATGTAGGTTAGAGTTATATATTGATATAGGTTAGACTAATACAATGATGTAGGTTAGTAATACAATGATGTAGGTTAGAGTAATAAAATGATGTAGCTTAGAGTTATAATATGATGTAGGTTTTACTGCCTTCGCGGAGCCCCACCGGGCCTTCACAACTGGACTGCCGACGTTATCTACCCGAAGGAGTTATTCGGCCGGCTCCTCCGTCGCGACGTTACCTGAACGCCCATCTGCGGCCTGCTAACCGTTAGCTGTCTTACCGGCTGCTATCTGAATAGACAATCGGACAATTTTTTTATTATTATTTTTTTTTAATTATTTTTTAAATTATTATTATTATATTTTCTTCTTGGGCCTCTATAACTATATCTATTGTTTTTATTTTTGTTGTTGTTGTGTGATTTGGATTAATCCCCTCTACCACACGGAACCCCACTAATCTACTGACGGAACGTAAGGGGTGGCTAACAGACCTCCATCCTATGCTAGCTTGCTACCGATGCCCTGGCTAGCTGTCTAAATCACCAACCAACCTCTCCACTCACCGGACCCTTTTGATCACTCGACTAAGCATGCCTATCCTTAATGTCAATATGTCTTGTCCATTTCTGTTCTGGTTAGTGTTTATTGGCTTATTTCACTGTAGAGCCTCTAGTCCTGCTCACTATACCTTATCCAACCTATTAGTTCCACCACCCACACATGCAATGACATCTCCTGGTTTCAACGATGTTTCTAGAGACAATATCTCTCTCTTCATCACTCAATACCTAGGTTTACCTCCACTGTATTCACATCCTGCCATACATTTGTCTGTACATTATACCTTGATGCTATTTTATCGCCCCCAGAAACCTCCTTTTACTCTATGTTCCAGACGTTCTAGACGACCAATTCTCATAGCTTTTAGCCGTACCCTTATTCTACTCCTCCTATGTTCCTCTGGCGATGTAGAGGTGAATCCAGGCCCTGCAGTGCCTAGCTCCACTCCTATTCCCCAGGCGCTCTCTTTTGACGACTTCTGTAACCGTAATAGCCTTGGTTTCATGCATGTTAACATTAGAAGCCTCCTCCCTAAGTTTGTTCTATTCACTGCTTTAGCACACTCTGCCAACCCGGATGTTCTAGCTGTGTCTGAATCCTGGCTTAGGAAGACCACCAAAAATTCTGAAGTTTTAATTCCAAACTACAACATTTTCAGACAAGATAGAACTGCCAAAGGGGGCGGTGTTGCAATCTACTGCAAAGATAGCCTGCAGAGTTCTGTCCTACTATCCAGGTCTGTACCCAAACAATTTGAACTTCTACTTTTAAAAATCCACCTCTCTAAAAACAAGTCTCTCACCGTTGCCGCCTGCTATAGACCACCCTCTGCCCCCAGCTGTGCTCTGGACACCATATGTGAACTGATTGCCCCCCATCTATCTTCAGAGTTCGTGCTGCTAGGCGACCTAAACTGGAACATGCTTAACACCCCAGCCATCCTACAATCTAAACTTGATGCCCTCAATCTCACACAAATAATCAATGAACCTACCAGGTACCTCCCCAAAACCTTAAACACGGGCACCCTCATAGATATCATCCTAACCAACTTCCCCTCTAAATACACCTCTGCTGTCTTCAACCAAGATCTCAGCGATCACTGCCTCATTGCCTGCATCCGTAATGGGTCAGCGGTCAAACGACCTCCACTCATCACTGTAAAACGCTCCCTGAAACACTTCTGCGAGCAGGCCTTTCTAATCGACCTGGCCGGGGTATCCTGGAAGGATATTGATCTCATCCCGTCAGTAGAGGATGCCTGGATATTTTTTTAAAATGCCTTCCTAACCATCTTAAATAAACATGCCCCATTCAAGAAATTTAGAACCAGGAACAGATATAGCCCTTGGTTCTCCCCAGACCTGACTGCCCTTAACCAACACAAAAACATCCTATGGCGTTCTGCATTAGCATCGAACAGCCCCCGTGATATGCAGCTGTTCAGGGAAGCTAGAAATCATTATACACAGGCAGTTAGAAAAGCCAAGGCTAGCTTTTTCAAGCAGAAATTTGCTTCCTGCAACACTAACTCAAAAAAGTTCTGGGACACTGTAAAGTCCATGGAGAATAAGAACACCTCCTCCCAGCTGCCCACTGCACTGAAGATAGGAAACACTGTCACCACTGATAAATCCACCATAATTGAGAATTTCAATAAGCATTTTTCTACGGCTGGCCATGCTTTCCACCTGGCTACTCCTACCCCGGACAACAGCACTGCACCCCCAACAGCAACTCGCCCAAGCCTTCCCCATTTCTCCTTCTCCCAAATCCATTCAGCTGATGTTCTGAAAGAGCTGCAAAATCTGGACCCCTACAAATCAGCCGGGCTAGACAATCTGGACCCTTTCTTTCTAAAATTATCTGCCGAAATTGTTGCCACCCCTATTACTAGCCTGTTCAACCTCTCTTTCGTGTCGTCTGAGATTCCCAAAGATTGGAAAGCAGCTGCGGTCATCCCCCTCTTCAAAGGGGGGGACACTCTTGACCCAAACTGCTACAGACCTATATCTATCCTACCGTGCCTTTCTAAGGTCTTCGAAAGCCAAGTCAACAAACAGATTACCGACCATTTCGAATCTCACCATACCTTCTCTGCTATGCAATCTGGTTTCAGAGCTGGTCATGGGTGCACCTCAGCCACGCTCAAGGTCCTAAACGATATCTTAACCGCCATCGATAAGAAACATTACTGTGCAGCCGTATTCATTGATCTGGCCAAGGCTTTCGACTCTGTCAATCACCATATCCTCATCGGCAGACTCGACAGCCTTGGTTTCTCAAATGATTGCCTCGCCTGGTTCACCAACTACTTCTCTGATAGAGTTCAGTGTGTCAAGTCGGAGGGTCTGCTGTCCGGACCTCTGGCAGTCTCTATGGGGGTGCCACAGGGTTCAATTCTTGGACCGACTCTCTTCTCTGTATACATCAATGAGGTCGCTCTTGCTGCTGGTGAGTCCCTGATCCACCTCTACGCAGACGACACCATTCTGTATACTTCCGGCCCTTCTTTGGACACTGTGTTAACAACCCTCCAGGCAAGCTTCAATGCCATACAACTCTCCTTCCGTGGCCTCCAATTGCTCTTAAATACAAGTAAAACTAAATGCATGCTCTTCAACCGATCGCTACCTGCACCTACCCGCCTGTCCAACATCACTACTCTGGACGGCTCTGACTTAGAATACGTGGACAACTACAAATACTTAGGTGTCTGGTTAGACTGTAAACTCTCCTTCCAGACCCATATCAAACATCTCCAATCCAAAGTTAAATCTAGAATTGGCTTCCTATTTCGCAACAAAGCATCCTTCACTCATGCTGCCAAACATACCCTTGTAAAACTGACCATCCTACCAATCCTCGACTTTGGCGATGTCATTTACAAAATAGCCTTCAATACCCTACTCAACAAATTGGATGCAGTCTATCACAGTGCAATCCGTTTTATCACCAAAGCCCCATATACTACCCACCATTGCGACCTGTACGCTCTCGTTGGCTGGCCCTCGCTTCATACTCGTCGCCAAACCCACTGGCTCCATGTCATCTACAAGACCCTGCTAGGTAAAGTCCCCCCTTATCTCAGCTCGCTGGTCACCATAGCATCTCCCACCTGTAGCACACGCTCCAGCAGGTATATCTCTCTAGTCACCCCCAAGACCAATTCTTTCTTTGGCCGCCTCTCCTTCCAGTTCTCTGCTGCCAATGACTGGAACGAACTACAAAAATCTCTGAAACTGGAAACACTTATCTCCCTCACTAGCTTTAAGCACCAACTGTCAGAGCAGCTCACAGATTACTGCACCTGTACATAGCCCACCTAAAATTTAGCCCAAACAACTACCTCTTTCCCAACTGTATTTAATTTTTATTTATTTATTTATTTTGCTCCTTTGCACCCCATTATTTTTTTATTTCTACTTTGCACATTCTTCCATTGCAAAACTACCATTCCAGTATTTTACTTGCTATATTGTATTTACTTTGCCATCATGGCCTTTTTTTGCCTTTACCTCCCTTCTCACCTCATTTGCTCACATTGTATATAGACTTGTTTATACTGCATTATTGACTGTATGTTTGTTTTTACTCCATGTGTAACTCTGTGTCGTTTTATCTGTCGAACTGCTTTGCTTTATCTTGGCCAGGTCGCAATTGTAAATGAGAACTTGTTCTCAACTTGCCTACCTGGTTAAATAAAGGTAAAATAAAAAATAAAAAAAATAAATAAATAAAGACTAAACCAATTATGTAGATTAGACTTATAATATGATGTAGCTTAGAGTTATAAAATTATGTAGGTTAGACTAATATTTTTTTTCATATATATATATATATTTTTTTTTTGTAAATTTGACCTGTATTTCACCAGGCAAGTCAGTTAAGAACAAATTCTTATTTTCAATGACAGCCTAGGAACAGTGGGTTAACTGCCTGTTCAGGGGCAGAACGACAGACTTGTACCTTGTCAGCTCGGGGGTTTGAACTTGCAACCTTCCGGTTACTAGTCCAACGCTCTAACCACTAGGCTACCCTGACGCCCCAATAGTAATACAATGATGTAGATTAGAGTAATAAAATGATGTAGATTAGAGTTATAATATGATGTAGATTAGAGTTATACAATGATGTAGGTTAGGCTAATACATGATGTAGGTTAGGGTAATAAATTATATAGGTTAGACTAATACAATGATGTAGGTTAGTTTTATACAATGATGTAGCTCAGACTAATGCAATGATGTAGGTTAGTTGTACACAATGATGTAGCCCAGACTAATGCAATGATGTAGGTTAGACTCATACAATGACGTAGGTTAGACTAATACAATGATGTAGGCTAGACTAATAAAAGGATGTAGGTTAGACTAATACAATGATGTAGGTTAGACTAATACAATGACGTAGGTTAGACTAATACAATGACGTAGGCTAGACTAATACAATGACGTAGCCTAGACTATTACAATGATGGAGGTTAGACTAATACAATGACGTAGCCTAGACTATTACAATGATGGAGGTTAGACTAATACAATGATGGAGGCTAGACTAATACAATGACGTAGCCTAGACTATTACAATGATGTAGGTTAGACTAATACAATGACGTAGGCTAGACTAATACAATGATGTAGGCTAGACTAATACAATGACGTAGGTTAGACTAATACAATGACGTAGGCTAGACTAATACAATGATGTAGGCTAGACTAATACAATGACGTAGGTTAGACTAATACAATGATGTAGGCTAGACTAATACAATGACGTAGGTTAGACTAATACAATGATGTAGTTTAGACTAATACAATGACGTAGGTTAGACTATTACAATGAGGTAGGTTAGACTAATACAATGATGTAGTTTAGACTAATACAATGACGTAGGTTAGACTAATACAATGAGGTAGGTTAGACTAATACAATGATGTAGTTTAGAATAATACAATGATGTAGTTTAGACTAATACAATGACGTAGGTTAGACTAATACAATGATGTAGTTTAGACTAATACAATGACGTAGGTTAGACTAATACAATGACGTAGGTTAGACTAATACAATGAGGTAGGTTAGACTATTACAATGACGTAGGTTAGAATAATACAATGATGTAGTTTAGACTAATACAATGACGTAGGTTAGACTAATACAATGATGTAGGCTAGACTAATACAATGACGTAGGTTAGACTAATACAATGACGTAGGTTAGAATAATACAATGATGTAGTTTAGACTAATACAATGATGTAGGCTAGACTAATACAATGACGTAGGTTAGACTAATACAATGATGTAGGTTAGACTAATAAAATGATGTAGGTTAGACTAATACAATGATGTAGTTTAGACTAATACAATGACGTAGGTTAGACTAATACAATGATGTAGTTTAGACTAATACAATGATGTAGGTTAGACTAATACAATGATGTAGTTTAGACTAATACAATGACGTAGGTTAGGGTAACACATTAGTACCTGGTAAAGAGCGGTAAATGACACTACTCCAGATATCGCCAGCTTCAGGGGAAACCGGAAAACTGTTGGTGAAAAGAAAGGAAAAACATCTGCAGGATTTAGACAGTAAATGTAGGCTGCTAATACATTATATACAGATGTAGTTATAGTATATATATTTATATAGGTACCTTCCTCTGGTATGTAGATGTAGGACTTCACAGCATCAGTTATCCTCTCCACCAGTGTGGGCTTCTCTGTGCTTGTACTGAGGGAAGAGACAGACAGGTTACTTACACTGAGCGTACAAAACATTCATTAAGAACACCTTCCTGATATTGAGTTGAACAGCCTCAATTAGTACTGGACATGGACTGTACAAGGTGTCCAAAGCGTTCCACAGGGATGCTGGCCTCATGTTGACTCTACAAGGTGTCCAAAGCGTTCCACAGGGATGCTGGCCTCATGTTGACTCTACAAGTTGTCCAAAGCGTTCCACAGGGATGCTGGCCTCATGTTGACTCTACAAGGTGTCCAAAGCGTTCCACTGGGATGCTGGCCTCATGTTGACTCTACAAGGTGTCCAAAGCGTTCCACAGGGATGCTGGCCTCATGTTGACTCTACAAGGTGTCCAAAGCGTTCCACTGGGATGCTGGCCTCATGTTGACTCTACAAGGTGTCCAAAGCGTTCCACACGGATGCTGGCCTTATGTTGACTCTACAAGGTGTCCAAAGCGTTCCACAGGGATGCTGGCCTCATGTTGACTCTACAAGGTGTCCAAAGCGTTCCACAGGGATGCTGGCCTCATGTTGACTCTACAAGGTGCCCAAAGCGTTCCACAGGGATGCTGGCCTCATGTTGACTCTACAAGGTGTCCAAAGCGTTCCACAGGGATGCTGGCCTCATGTTGACTCTACAAGGTGTCATACGCGTTCCACAGGGATGCTGGCCCATGTTGACTCTAATGCTTCCCCACAGTTGTGTCAAGTTGGCTGGATGTCCTTTGGATGGTGGACCATTCCTGATACACACAGGAAACTGTTGAGTGTAAAAAACCCAGCAGCTTTGCAGATCTTGACCCAAACTTGTGCACCTGGCACCTACTACCATACTCCATTCAAAGGCACTTAAATATTTTGTCTTGGCCAATCATCCTTTGAAAATTATAAATACACAATCCATGTCTCAATTGTCTCAAGGCTTAAAAATCCTTCTTTAACCCGTCTCCTCCCATTCATCTACACTGATTGAAGTGGGTTTAACAGGTGACATCAATAAGGGATCATAGCTTTCACCTGGATTCACCTGCAGGGTTTCCCTCTGTCCCCGTGACCCCTAAGGGGTGAACGTTTGGGTTTTGGACCGCTGATTAAAATTAATGTTTTGTATACAGTTTGTACACAGTGTATATGAGTCATTGGTTGCGTTTACAGCTGATCTGATTGGACAAGGACCAATTTGTGAAAAAAATATTCAAATTGGGAAAGACAGAGTGAGAGTCGAAACACCTGGTCCAGGACAAGTGAACAGGCAGGGTTCGAAAGCCACAGGCAGAACAGCAGAAACTGGATCAGCAGCACGACCAGGTGGACTGGGGACGGGGACAGCCAGGAGTCATCAGGTCAGGTGGTTTGCAATACTAGTGTTTAATATGATTTTTGAATGACAACCTCATCTCTGTACACCACACAATTATCTGTAAGGTCCAGTGGTGTAAAATACTTAAGTAAAACTTTCAAGTAGTCTTTTTGGGGTATCTGTACTTTACTTTACTATTCATATTTTTTTAACAACTTTTACTTTACTAAAGAACATAATGTAATTTTTATTCTATACATTTTCCCTGACACCCAAAAGTACTCCTTACATTTTGAATGCTTAAACAGGACAGAAAAATTGTCAAATTCACACACTTATCAGGAGAACATCCCTGGTCATCTACTGCCTCTGATCTGGCGGACTCACTAAACAGAGAACATCCCTGGTCATCTCTACTGCCTCTGATCTGGCAGACTCACTAAACAGAGAACATCCCTGGTCATCCCTATTGCCTCTGATCTGGTGGACTCAGTAAACAGAGAACATCCCTGGTCATCCCTACTGCATCTGATCTGGAGGACTCACTAAACAGAGAACATCCCTGGTCATCCCTACTGCCTCTGATCTGGCGGACTCACTAAACAGAGAACATCCCTGGTCATCCCTACTGCCTCTGATCTGGCAGACTCACTAGTTTATAAATTATGTCTGAGTGTTTGTGTGTGCCCCTGGATATCCATAAAACTATTTTATAAACCGTTTGCTTAACATAAGAAATGTGAAAAGTACTGTTACTTTTGATGCTTAATTCAAAACTGAAAACTTTGACTTTGACTTAAGTAGTATTTACCTGTTTAACTTTCATTTTTACTTGAGTCATTTTCTATTGAAGTATCTTTACTTTTACTCAAGTATGACAATTGAGGGCTTTTTCCACCACTGGTGAGGTCCCTCTGTCGAGCAATGAATTTCAAACACAGATTCAACCACAGAGGTTGTCCAATGCCTCGTAAAAAGAATGGTACCTATTAGTAGATGGGTAAAAAAAGAAAAGCTGACATTGAATATCCCTTTGAGCATGGTGAAGTTTATAATTTACACTATGGATGGTGTATCAATACACCCAGTCACTACAAAGATATAGGTGTCCTTTCTAACTCAGTTGCCAGAGAGGAGGGAAACTGCTCAGGGATTTCACCATGAGGCCAATCATGACTTTAAAACAGTTCCAGTGTAATGGCTGAGGTAGGAGAAAACTGATGGATCGACAACATTGTAGTTACTCCACAATACTAACCTCATTGACAGACTGAAAAGAGGGAAGCCTGTTCAGAATAAAAACATTGCAAAACATGCATGCTATGTGCCATCAGGCCTTAAAGTAATACTGCAAAAAATGTGGCAAAGCAATTCAGTTTTTGTCCTGAATACAAAGTGTTATGTTTGGGGCAAATCCAATAAAAGACATTACTCAGTACAACTTTCCTTTTTTCAAGCATAGTGGTGGCTGCATCATGTTGTGGGTATGATTGTAATCGTTAAGGACTGTGGAGTTTTTCAGGATAAAAAACAAACAGAATTGAGCTAAGCACAGGCAAAATCCTAGACGAAAACCTGGTTCAGTCGGCTTACCAACAGACATTTGGATATGAATAAACCTTTCAGCAGGACAATACCCTTAAACACAAGGTCAAATTACCCAGAAAGACTCACAGCTGTAATCACTGCCAAGGGTGCATCTACAAAGTTTTGACCCAGGGGTGTGAATACTTATGAAAATTAGACATTTCTGTATTTAATTTCCAATTAATGTGCAAAAATGTTTAAAAAAAGATGTTTCACTTTGTCATTATGGGGTATTGAGTGTATATTGTTGAAAATACAAATATTAAATCCATTTTGAATTCAGGGTGTAACAAAAAAATAATGTAGAATAAGTCAAGGGGTGTGAATACTTTCTGAAAGCACTGTACTGATTGTGTTTTTCAATGCTTTTTAGATCAAAGACAATAATGTAACATGCTCTGTGTATGGATTATATCATGACCCATGTCCATACAGGACACATATTGTTCCTATGTAACTGCCACATAATCTTCCTACTGTATGATCATATCTCCCTGTGTGGTCACTTCCTGGTAAAGCCCAATAGGTTTCCAGCCAATAGGAAATACGGTATCTCCTGTGAGTCACAATGAGGCCAACAGAAAAACTATTCAACAACCTTTACACTCCTCCTTTCCACTTTCCTTTCCTCTCCCCCTCCTGCTCTCTTATCCTCCTCTCTTCCTCTCCTCCTCCTGTCCTCCTATCCTCATCTCCTCCTGTCCTCTTATCCTCATCTCCTTCTGTCCTCTTTCCCCCTCTCCTCCTCTCCTCCTCTCCTCCTGTCTTCCTGTCCTCCTGTCCTCTTATCCTCGTATCCTCCTCTCCTCCTGTCCTCTTTCCCCCTCTCCTCCTCTCCTCCTCTCCTCCTCTCCTCCTCTCCTCCTCTCCTCCTCTCCTCCTCTCCTCCTGTCCTCTTATCCTCCTCTTCTCCTGTCCTCTTATCCTCCTTTCCTCCTGTTCTCCTCTCCTCCTGTCCTCTTATCCTCCTCTCCTCTCCTGTCCTCTTATTCTCCTCTCATCCTGTCCTCTTATCCTCCTCTCTTCCTGTCCTTATCCTCCTGTCCTCCTGTCCTCTTATCCTCCTGTCCCCCATGTCCTCTTATTCTCCTCTCCTCCTGTCCTCTTATCCTCCTGTCCTCTTATCCTCCTGTCCTCTTATCCTCCTGTCCTCCTGTCCTCTTATCCTCCTCTCCTCCTGTCCTCTTATCCTCCTCTCCTCCTGTCCTCTTATCCTCCTGTCCTCCTGTCCTCTTATCCTCCTCTCCTCCTGTCCTCTTATCCTCCTCTCCTCCTGTCCTCTTTTCCTCCTCTCCTCCTGTCCTCTTTTCCTCCTCTCCTTCTCCTTCTCCTGTCCTCTTTTCCTCCTCTCCTTCTCCTTCTCCTGTTCTCTTTTCCTCCTCTCCTTCTCCTGTCCTCTTTTCCTTTTCTCATTGCATGTTTTGCAATATTTTTTATTCTGTACAGGCTTCCTTCTTTTCAGTCTGTCAATTAGGTAAGTGGATCAACAACATTCAAAGTGGGACTTTTCCTTTATGTGGAGATGTTTCAGTTGAGAATGTTTTGAGAATGCTCAGCGGAATGACTCTGGAAAGAACTCTATATTCTTGAATGCTCCATGGAATGGCTCTGGAAAGAACGCTCTATTTTAGAATGCTCCACGGAATGACTCTGGAAAGAACTCTCTATTCTAGAATGCTCCATGGAATGACTCTGGAAAGAACTCTCTATTCTAGAATGCTCCAAGGAATGACTCTGGAAAGAACTCTATTCTAGAATTCTCCATGGAATGACTCTGGAAAGGACTCTCTATTCTAGAATGCTCCATGGAATGACTTATGAAAGAACTCTCTATTCTAGAATGCTCCATGGAATGACTTATGAAAGAACTCTCTATTCTAGAATGCTCCATGGAATGACTTATGAAAGAATTCTCTATTCTAGAATGCTCCATGGAATGACTCTGGAAAGAACTCTATTCTAGAATGCTCCATGGAATGACTCTCGAAAGAACTCTCTATTCTAGAATGCTCCAAGGAATGACTCTGGAAAGAATTCTCTATTCTAGAATGCTCCATGGAATGACTCTGGAAATAACTCTCTATTATAGAATGCTCCAAGGAATGACTCTGGAAAGAACTCTCTCTTCTAGAATGCTCCATGGAATGACTCTGGAAAGAACTCTCTATTCTAGAATGCTCCATGGAATGACTCTGGAAAAAAACGCTCTATTTCAGAATGCTCTGTGGAATGACCCTGGAAAGAACTCTCTATTCTAGAATGCTCCATGGAATGACTCTGGAAAGAACTCTCTATTCTAGAATGCTCCATGGAATGACTCTGGAAAAAAACGCTCTATTTCAGAATGCTCTGTGGAATGACTCTGGAAAGAACTCTCTATTCTAGAATGCTCCAAGGAATGACTCTGGAAAGAACTCTCTATTCTAGAATGCTCCAAGGAATGACTCTGGAAATAACTCTCTCTTCTAGAATGCTCAAAGGAATTACTCTGGAATTGTTTTAATAATTTTTTTCCTTTATTTAACTCGGCAAGTCAGTTAAGAACAAATTCTTATTTTCAATGATGGCCTAGGAACAGTGGGTTAACTGCCTGTTCAGGGGCAGAATGACAGATTTGTACCTTGTCATCTCGGGGGTTTGAACTTGCAGCCTTCCGGTTACTAGTCCAACGCTCTAACCACTAGGCTACGCTGCCGCCCCAAATAACTCTCTATTCTAGAATGCTCCATGGAAAGACTCTGGAAAGAACGCTCTATTTCAGAATGCTCCGTGGAATGACTCTGGAATGAACTGTACTCTAGAATGCTCCATGGAATGACTCTGGAAAGAAATCTCTATTCTAGAATGCTCCATGGAATGACTCAGGAAAGAACTCTCTATTCTAGAATGCTCCATGGAATGACTCTGGAAAGAATTCTCTATTCTAGAATGCTCCATGGAATGACTCAGGAAAGAACTCTCTATTCTAGAATGCTCCATGGAATGACTCTGGAAAGAACTCTCTATTCTAGAATGCTCCATGGAATGACTCAGGAAAGAACTCTCTATTCTAGAATGCTCCATGGAATGACTCAGGAAAGAACTCACTATTCTAGAATGCTCCATGGAATGACTCTGGAAAGAACTCTCTATTCTAGAATGCTCCATGGAATGACTCTGGAAAGAACGCTCTATTCTAGAACATGTATGTGCATGGTGTCTGGCCAAGATGGGTTACTATAATGGATATTCATGTTATGTGCATTGTGTCTGGCTATTCTGAGCTACATTGGAAAAAGGACTATCTGATATTAAAAGCAAATCAGCTCGAATAATGTTCCTCTTTCTAAACTGGGATGGAGGGTGAAACCCCTGCTTGTTCCAACAAGTAATTTGCATGCTATTTATGAAGGTGATTTTCCTGCCAGTTACTGAAGGCATTCCTAATCCTTACCCTGTCTGTTGGCAGCAGTGGCTAGCTTCCTGGCCAGGAACACTCTGCTTCAAGAGATGTCATAGCTCATTGCATATCAGAAGGATGTTTGAGACAGGGGTGGATTTGCCAAAACAGTCCATGTGGGAACAAAGCAATGATTCTGACCTGGTTTTGGAAGGCTTCTTCTTCTTTAGTATATTCTTGACGTAGTCATTGTAGTAGCTGCTGCTCAGGTCCTGTAGTAATAAAACACAGGATGTGAGGAAAATGTGACAGTTTGAAACATGTCTGTATTCATTTTGCTACTGTAAATCTTATCAGGGTTGGAGTCAATTCTACGACCGCAAGGCCAGTCTGAATCTGTTCGGGCTATCAGCTGTCACGACCTCAAGGCCAGGCTGAATCTGTTCGGCCTATCAGCTGTCACGACCTCAAGGCCAGTCTGAATCTGTTCGGCCTATCAGCTGTCACGACCTCAAGGCCAGTCTGAATCTGTTTGGCCAATCAGCTGTCACGACCGGAAGGCCAGTCTGAGATGATCACCATAATGAACAGCAGCATTGTTACTACCTCTGTGGGAACAACAACTACATAACACAACAACCTGTCATTCATAACCTGATCAGTGGCATAACCTAAACCAATTACCTATGATCAGGACTGTGTTCCAAAGCACACCCTGTTCTCCATATGGGGGAATCTACAGATTACTGCGATCAGGACTGTGTTCCAAAGGGCACCCTGTTCTCCATATGGGGGAATCTACAGATTAGTGCGATCAGGACTGTCTTCCAAAGCACACCCTGTTCTCCATATGGGGGAATCTACAGATTACTACGATCAGGACTGTCTTCCAAAGGGCACCCTGTTCTCCATATGGGGGGAATCTACAGATTACTGCGATCAGGACTGTCTTCCCAAAGGGCACCCTGTTGTCCATATGGGGGAATCTACAGATTACTACGATCAGGACTGTGTTCCAAAGCACACCCTGTTCTCCATATGGGGGAATCTACAGATTACTACGATCAGGACTGTCTTCCAAAGGGCACCCTGTTCTCCATATGGGGGAATCTACAGATTACTACGATCAGGACTGTGTTCCAAAGCACACCCTGTTCTCCATATGGGGGAATCTACAGATTACTACGATCAGGACTGTGTTCCAAAGGGCACCCTGTTCTCCATATGGGGGAATCTACAGATTACTACGATCAGGACTGTGTTCCAAAGCACACCCTGTTGTCCATATGGGGGAATCTACAGATTACTACGATCAGGACTGTGTTCCAAAGGGCACCCTGTTGTCCATATGGGGGAATCTACAGATTACTACGATCAGGACTGTGTTCCAAAGGGCACCCTGTTGTCCATATGGGGGAATCTACAGATTACTATGATCAGGACTGTGTTCCAAAGGGCACCCTGTTCTCCATATGGGGGAATCTACAGATTACTACGATCAGGACTGTGTTCCAAAGGGCACCCTGTTCTCCACATGGGGGAATCTACAGATTACTACGATCAGGACTGTGTTCCAAAGGGCACCCTGTTCTCCATATGGGGGAATCTACAGATTACTACGATCAGGACTGTGTTCCAAAGCACACCCTGTTCTCCATATGGGGGAATCTACAGATTACTACGATCAGGACTGTGTTCCAAAGGGCACCCTGTTCTCCATATGGGGGAATCTACAGATTACTGCGATCAGGACTGTGTTCCAAAGGGCACCCTGTTCTCCATATGGGGGAATCTACAGATTACTACGATCAGGACTGTGTTCCAAAGGGCACCCTGTTCTCCATATGGGGGAATCTACAGATTACTACGATCAGGACTGTGTTCCAAAGCACACCCTGTTCTCCATATGGGGGAATATACAGATTACTGCGATCAGGACTGTGTTCCAAAGGGCACCCTGTTCTCCATATGGGGGAATCTACAGATTACTACGATCAGGACTGTGTTCCAAAGGGCACCCTGTTCTCCATATGGGGGAATCTACAGATTACTACGATCAGGACTGTGTTCCAAAGGGCACCCTGTTCTCCATATGGGGGAATCTACAGATTACTACGATCAGGACTGTCTTCCCAAAGGGCACCCTGTTCTCCACATGGGGGAATCTACAGAAGAGGTGCCCCCTCCCAAAAACAAACAGTTATGCTCCCAAATGTGGGATATATTTTTACATCATGTTATATGTATATAATAGACAGTCATTATTATTATTATTATTATTATTATTATTATTATATTTATATAATAGACAGTCATTATTATTATTATTATATTTATATAATAGACAGTCATTATTATTATTATTATATTTATATAATAGACAGTCATTATTATTATTATTATATTTATATAATAGACAGTCATTATTATTATTATTATATTTATATAATAGACAGTCATTATTATTATTATTATATTTATATAATAGACAGTCATTATTATTATTATTATATTTATAGAATAGACAGTCATTATTATTATTATTATATTTATATAATAGACAGTCATTATTATTATTATTATATTTATATAATAGACAGTCATTATTATTATTATTATATTTATATAATAGACAGTCATTATTATTATTATTATATTTATATAATAGACAGTCATTATTATTATTATTATATTTATAGACATTTATAGACATTTTTCTATTTATTTATCCTTTATTTGACTCGGCAAGTCAGTTAAGAACAAATTCTTATTTACAATGACGGCCTACTGGGTCACAGTGGGTTACCTGCCTTGTTCAGGGGCAGAACAACAGATTTGTACCACTAGGCTACCTGCCGGTCCCAAATTTATATCAGAAGAACATTTTCAGTTGTTTTATTATTACATAGACAGATACTGATCTAATTTGTAGATTATTTTCAATCATCTTTAAAAAAAAATGTTGTCCACATTTTGACGTCACAACCTCTCCCACATGGCCAACATGTTGAATAGACATTTAGTAGAAAATGAGTGAGCAAGTTGATACATCTTCATGTATTTTTAAGAAGTGTCACTACCGAACATCTAATATATATATATGAAAATGTAAAGTAAAGTTTTGGGACTAAAATATATTTTTGCTGGGATGTACATCTGTCTAAATGAAAGCTAGCCAGCCTGATGTTATCTATGGGGATTTTTTAAAGTTCAAAATAATTCTACATTCTCAACTGAAATCATTGACACCGTAGTGATATTAAAAGAGCTTTGATGTAGTCATTGTGTGCTATGATGATGGGACACTAAACCTCTGACTACTTTAATATACTTTTAAGTGAATTTTTCCTAATAGTTTATTCCTATGTTCCCAGACACCATACCTACAGAAACCAGACAAAGGCATTAGGAAACAAAAGCTATTTCATTATTATTTACGTAAGCAGATTGGACGAACATAAGTCAAATATCTAGAACTGACATCATTTATTCATTTTGAAGGTGTTAGTTGTGTTTTAGTTGTGCTTGATAAACATGAATACATTTATTCATTTTGAAGGTGTTAGTTGTGTTTTAGTTGTGCTTGATAAACATGAATACATTTATTCATTTTGAAGGTTTTAGTTGTGTTTTAGTTGTGCTTGATAAACATGAATACATTTATTCATTTTGAAGGTTTTAGTTGTGTTTTAGTTGTGTTTGATAAACATGAATACATTTATTCATTTTGAAGGTGTTAGTTGTGTTTTAGTTGTGTTTTAGTTGTGCTTGATAAACATGAATACATTTATTCATTTTGAAGGTGTTAGTTGTGTTTTAGTTGTGCTTGATAAACATGAATACATTTATTCATTTTGAAGGTGTTAGTTGTGTTTTAGTTGTGCTTGATAAACATGAATACATTTATTCATTTTGAAGGTGTTAGTTGTGTTTTAGTTGTGCTTGATAAACATGAATACATTTATTCATTTTGAAGGTGTTAGTTGTGTTTTAGTTGTGCTTGATAAACATGAATACATTTATTCATTTTGAAGGTGTTAGTTGTGTTTTAGTTGTGCTTGATAAACATGAATACATTTATTCATTTTGAAGGTGTTAGTTGTGTTTTAGTTGTGCTTGATAAACATGAATACATTTATTCATTTTGAAGGTGTTAGTTGTGTTTTAGTTGTGCTTGATAAACATGAATACATTTATTCATTTTGAAGGTGTTAGTTGTGTTTTAGTTGTGCTTGATAAACATGAATACATTTATTCATTTTGAAGGTGTTAGTTGTGTTTTAGTTGTGCTTGATAAACATGAATACATTTATTCATTTTGAAGGTGTTAGTTGTGTTTTAGTTGTGCTTGATAAACATGAATACATTTATTCATTTTGAAGGTGTTAGTTGTGTTTTAGTTGTGCTTGATAAACATGAATACATTTATTCATTTTGAAGGTGTTAGTTGTGTTTTAGTTGTGCTTGATAAACATGAATACATTTATTCATTTTGAAGGTGTTAGTTGTGTTTTAGTTGTGCTTGATAAACATGAATACATTTATTCATTTTGAAGGTGTTAGTTGTGTTTTAGTTGTGCTTGATAAACATGAATACATTTATTCATTTTGAAGGTGTTAGTTGTGTTTTAGTTGTGCTTGATAAACATGAATACATTTATTCATTTTGAAGGTGTTAGTTGTGTTTTAGTTGTGCTTGATAAACATGAATACATTTATTCATTTTGAAGGTGTTAGTTGTGTTTTAGTTGTGCTTGATAAACATGAATACATTTATTCATTTTGAAGGTGTTAGTTGTGTTTTAGTTGTGCTTGATAAACATGAATACATTTATTCATTTTGAAGGTGTTAGTTGTGTTTTAGTTGTGTTTGATAAACATGAATACATTTATTCATTTTGAAGGTGTTAGTTGTGTTTGATAAACATGAATACATTTATTCATTTTGAAGGTTTTAGTTGTGTTTGATAAACATGAATACATTTATTCATTTTGAAGGTTTTAGTTGTGTTTGATAAACATGAATACATTTATTCATTTTGAAGGTGTTAGTTGTGTTTGATAAACATGAATACATTTATTCATTTTGAAGGTTTTAGTTGTGTTTGATAAACATGAATACATTTATTCATTTTGAAGGTGTTAGTTGTGTTTGATAAACATGAATACATTTATTCAATCTGAAGGTGTTAGTTGTGTTTTAGTTGTGCTTGATAAACATGAATACATTTATTCATTTTGAAGGTGTTAGTTGTGTTTTAGTTGTGCTTGATAAACATGAATACATTTATTCATTTTGAAGGTGTTAGTTGTGTTTTAGTTGTGCTTGATAAACATGAATACATTTATTCAATCTGAAGGTGTTAGTTGTGTTTTAGTTGTGCTTGATAAACATGAATACATTTATTCATTTTGAAGGTGTTAGTTGTGTTTTAGTTGTGCTTGATAAACATGAATACATTTATTCATTTTGAAGGTGTTAGTTGTGTTTTAGTTGTGCTTGATAAACATGAATACATTTATTCAATCTGAAGGTGTTAGTTGTGTTTTAGTTGTGCTTGATAAACATGAATACATTTATTCATTTTGAAGGTGTTAGTTGTGTTTTAGTTGTGCTTGATAAACATGAATACATTTATTCAATCTGAAGGTGTTAGTTGTGTTTTAGTTGTGCTTGATAAACATGAATACATTTATTCATTTTGAAGGTGTTAGTTGTGTTTTAGTTGTGCTTGATAAACATGAATACATTTATTCAATCTGACGTAATTATAAAAAAATAAAATAATAATAATAAATAAAATAGGATACAATTTGCCCCCTAATCCTCTGGTCTACCTGTGTGGATACCTAATCCTCTGGTCTACCTGTGTGGATACCTAATCCTCTGGTCTACCTGTGTGGATACCTAATCCTCTGGTCTACCTGTGTGGATACCTAATCCTCTGGTCTACCTGTGTAAATACCTAATCCTCTGGTCTACCTGTGTGGATACCTAATCCTCTGGTCTACCTGTGTGGATACCTAATCCTCTGGTCTACCTGTGTAGATACCTAATCCTCTGGTCTACCTGTGTAGATACCTAATCCTCTGGTCTACCTGTGTAGATACCTAATCCTCTGGTCTACCTGTGTGGATACCTAATCCTCTGGTCTACCTGTGTGGATACCTAATCCTCTGGTCTACCTGTGTAGATACCTAATCCTCTGGTCTACCTGTGTGGATACCTAATCCTCTGGTCTACCTGTGTAGATACCTAATCCTCTGGTCTCCCTGTGTAGATACCTAATCCTCTGGTCTACCTGTGTGGATACCTAATCCTCTGGTCTACCTGTGTAAATACCTAATCCTCTGGTCTACCTGTGTAGATACCTAATCCTCTGGTCTACCTGTGTGGATACCTAATCCTCTGGTCTACCTGTGTGGATACCTAATCCTCTGGTCTACCTGTGTAAATACCTAATCCTCTGGTCTACCTGTGTAGATACCTAATCCTCTGGTCTACCTGTGTGGATAGCTAATCCTCTGGTCTACCTGTGTGGATACCTAATCCTCTGGTCTACCTGTGTGGATACCTAATCCTCTGGTCTACCTGTGTAGATACCTAATCCTCTGGTCTACCTGTGTGGATACCTAATCCTCTGGTCTACCTGTGTGGATACCTAATCCTCTGGTCTACCTGTGTGGATACCTAATCCTCTGGTCTACCTGTGTAGATACCTAATCCTCTGGTCTACCTGTGTAGATACCTAATCCTCTGGTCTACCTTTGTGGATACCTAATCCTCTGGTCTACCTGTGTAAATACCTAATCCTCTGGTCTACCTGTGTAGATACCTAATCCTCTGGTCTACCTGTGTGGATACCTAATCCTCTGGTCTACCTGTGTGGATACCTAATCCTCTGGTCTACCTGTGTGGATACCTAATCCTCTGGTCTACCTGTGTAGATACCTAATCCTCTGGTCTACCTGTGTGGATACCTAATCCTCTGGTCTACCTGTGTGGATACCTAATCCTCTGGTCTACCTGTGTGGATACCTAATCCTCTGGTCTACCTGTGTGGATACCTAATCCTCTGGTCTACCTGTGTGGATACCTAATCCTCTGGTCTACCTGTGTGGATACCTAATCCTCTGGTCTACCTGTGTGGATACCTAATCTGCTGCTAACTAACCTCCTCAAGAGGTTTTCATTTCACTAATGGATGAAGGGATAGGAAGGTGGTACGGAGGAATCAGACCATATAGGCAACATGTTGAGTGAACAGGGCAGAGTGAACAGGGCAGAATCACAGTAACTACTCACATTGATGAACACCCCCCCCCTCCCCACACACACACACACAGACACACAGACACACACACACACACACACACACACACACACACACACACACACACACACACACACACACACACACACACACACACACACACACACACACACACACACACACACACACACACACACACACACACACACACACACACACAGGCCTGTTCTCAGCACACTCACCTCGCCAGCAGTAGTTTTCTCTGTCCCCTTCAGGCCCTTGAACAGCAGCAGAGGATACTGGAAACTGAGGAAGGCCAGGCAACATACCTGGGGCAGACTGGCCAACAGGGAGTAGTACTTATAGATCTGCAACAGAGACAGAAATATGACTTATAGATCTGTAACAGAGACAGAAATATGACTTATAGATCTGTTACACAGACGATAGAATGACTTATAGATCTGTAACACAGACAGAAATATGACTTATAGATCTGTAACACAGACAGAAATATGACTTATAGATCTGTAACACAGACAGAAATATGACTTATAGATCTGTAACACAGATGGAAGAATGACTTATAGATCTGTAACACAAACAGAAATATGACTTATAGATCTGTTACACAGACAGAAATATGACTTATAGATCTGTAACAGAGACGGAAATATGACTTATAGATCTGTAACAGAGACGGAAATATGACTTATAGATCTGTAACAGAGACGGAAATATGACTTATAGATCTGCAATACAAACAGAAATATGACTTATAGATCTGCAATACAGACAGAAATATGACTTATAGATCTGCAATACAGACAGAAATATGACTTATAGATCTGCAATACAGACAGAAATATGACTTATAGATCTGTAAAACAGACAGAAATATGACTTATAGATCTGCAACACAGACAGAAATATGACTTATAGATCTGTAAAACAGACAGAAATATGACTTATAGATCTGCAACACAGACAGAAATATGACTTGATGATAGTAATCAAACTTTTCAAGAGACACTTTCAAGGGAACTGTAAAAGAAGAACCCCTAAAACGGTGGGTTTTACTATGAGGAGATAGAAATATGACTTATAGATGTGCAATGAAAACAGATCTTGACCTTCTGTCCCCTGATATTTCCTATTTAAACCTGGAAAACAGTGAAACCTAAGGGTGAATGTATAAGGCAAGCAATAATAACACATTCTAGATATCATTTTCTATGACTATGGATTGGACAACAGCACAGTGTTCTGTCCCATGCTCTCTCTAATCCAGTCTGATGGTCTTGTTTTCTAATCTAGTCTGATGTTCTGGTTTTCTAATCCAGTCTGATGGTCTGGTTTTCTAATCCAGTCTGATGGTCTGGTTTTCTAATCCAGTCTGATGGTCTGGTTTTCTAATCCAGTCTGGTGGTCTGGTTTTCTAATCCAGTCTGATGTTCTGGTTTTCTAATCCAGTCTGATGTTCTGGTTTTCTAATCCAGTCTGATGTTCTGGTTTTCTAATCCAGTCTGGTGGTCTGGTTTTCTAATCCAGTCTGATGTTCTGGTTTTCTAATCCAGTCTGATGTTCTGGTTTTCTAATCCAGTCTGATGTTCTGGTTTTCTAATCCAGTCTGATGGTCTGGTTTTCTAATCCAGTCTGATGGTCTGGTTTTCTAATCCAGTCTGATGGTCTGGTTTTCTAATCCAGTCTGGTTTTCTAATCCAGTCTGGTGGTCTGGTTTTCTAATCCAGTCTGATGTTCTGGTTTTCTAATCCAGTCTGATGTTCTGGTTTTCTAATCCAGTCTGATGTTCTGGTTTTCTAATCCAGTCTGATGTTCTGGTTTTCTAATCCAGTCTGATGTTCTGGTTTTCTAATCCAGTCTGATGTTCTGGTTTTCTAATCCAGTCTGATGTTCTGGCTTTCTAATCCAGTCTGATGGTCTGGTTTTCTAATCCAGTCTGATGGTCTGGTTTTCTAATCCAGTCTGATGTTCTGGTTTTCTAATCCAGTCTGATGGTCTGGTTTGTGCCAGACCACCGCTGTGATAAAAACATTGCTCCATGTGGTATAGGCTGGCTAGCCTAGGGGTTCCCTGTCTGTCAGAAACTAACTGTGATTAACTGTGACAACAGGCAGAACTAAACGTTCTGAGTCCTTGACAATTCAGTACAGAGACACAGACAAACCCTGACCATTCAACCATTCAACACCCAAAACAATACTATTGTCTACCAAGAGTTGGAGGACCATGAGACTAATCGCTCTGAGGCTCGATCATTCAGAGCAGACGAGACTTACATTCCAGCCCTTTTAAATTCAATTCAAATGAAGTTGTATTGAATGGAATTGAATTGGAAAAAAACGTGGGTAGCAAGGCCTCGAGCTACAGCAGGTATTCACCGAAGCACACCGACAATACCACAGTCACTGGAGAAATCACACAGACATTCTTTGTCCACTTCATATCAATAGGTATTACGTTTTTTGCAATTTGCTCAGTGCTTAGCAACAGTGAGAGCTACAACGCTGCGGAGCCAGAGAGAAAAAGCAGCATTGCAAATCAGACACAGACATTGAGAACCAAGAGTCCAGAATGAAACACCTCTGGGTTGGGGACAGATGGAACACGGCAGTGAATGAAGATGTCAAGGCTTTGTAGGTTTGTGTGGCTGTGTGTGTGTGAGTGTGTGCCTGTCTGTGATTGTTAGTGTGTGTGTGTGTGTGTGTGTGTGTGTCTCTGTCCGTGTGTGAGTGTGTGAGTGTGTGTGTGTGTGTGTGTGTGTGCGTGTGTGCGTGCGTGTGTGTGTGTCTCTGTCCGTGTGTGTGTGTGTGTGTGTGTGTGTGAGTGTCCGTGTGTGTGTGTGTGAGTGTGTGTGTGTGCGTGTGTGTGTGTCAGCCTGTGAGAGAGACACCAACCTCTGATGCCTATAAGACCTGAGGGTGTTTGGACAGTTTCATGCTACATTAACACAGCATATTATATATGATACATTGTTACGGCTTTCTTCCGTCGGACGCAGCATGGTTAGTTCGATACATGTTTAATGAAAACGAAAACGAACAATACAAGAACAACAAACGGAAATGTGAAAACCTAATACAGCCTCCTCTCTCTCTTCCCCTCCTCTCTCTCTTCCTCTTCTCTCTCTCCCCTCCTCTCTCTTCTCCCTCTCTCTCTCTTCTCCCTCTCTCTCTTCTCCCTCTCTCTCTCTCTTCTCCCTCTCTCTCTCTCTTCTCCCTCTGGTGACAACTAACACAGAGACAGGAACAATCACCCACAAACACACAGTGAAACCCCGGCTACCTAAATATGGTTCCCAATCAGAGACAACGAGAATCACCTGACTCTGATTGAGAACTGCCTCAGACAGCCAAACCTATGCTACCCCTACAAAATAAACCCATGTCACACCCTGGCCTGACCAAATATATAACGAAAACACAAAATACTATGACCAAGGCGTGACATAAATACCATGCTACATTAACACAGAATATTATATATGATAAATACCATGCTAAATTAACACAGTATGTGTTTGTGTGTGTGTGTGTGTGTCTGCGTGTGTGTGTGTGTCTGCGTGTGTCTGCGTGTGTCTGCGTGTGTGTGTGTGTGTGTCTGCGTGTGTCTGCGTGTGTCTGCGTGTGTGTGTGTCTGTGCTTAGTGTAAGCATAGCGTAGTTCTGGAGAACTTCATTTCACACAGCTGACACCTCCTGGACCTAAATAGTTCTAAATATTGAAATCTTCTGAAATCACTGAATTCCGTCATTCCTGTCTACGACTCGTAGCACCTTGGAGAAACATACACGGAGTGGACAAACCATTAGGAACACCTTCATAGTAATGAGTTACACACCCCCCTTTTGTCCTCAGAACAGCCTCAATTCATCAAGGCATGGACTCTACAAGGTGTCGAAAGCCTTCATACAGGGATGGTGGTCCATGTTGACTCTAATGCTTCCCACAGTTGTGTCAAGTTGGCTGGATGTCCTTTGGGTGGTGGACCATTCCGGATACACAGGAGAAAATGTTGAGCGTGAAAAACCCAGCAGTTCTTGACACAAACCGGTGCTCTTGGCACCTACTACCATACACCGTTCAAAGGCACATAAATATTTTGTTGTGCCCATTCACCATCTGAATGGCGGACATACACAATCCATGTCTCAATTGTCTCAAGGGTTAGGACAGACCACAATCCACTCTCTCTCTCTCCCTCCCTCTCACCTCTGGTGTCTTGGGGCAGTCGGCCTTCTGCCAGACGAGGACCCCAAAGTGAGTCCAGGAAAGCAGGGAGCCCAGGACGTACCCCACGGCGTTACGAAGCGTTCCACAGGCCAGGAGAGGGAAGTACAGAGCAGGGTAGTAGAACAGCGAGACGATAATCCAATACTCTGGGGGGGAAACAACAGGAAGTAGACATAAGAAACTAAAACAATATTTAACTCCATCCTGTCTCTCTGTTACTATACTGTCTCTCTGTTACTATACTGTCTCTCTGTTACTATACTGTCTCTCTGTTACTATACTGTCTCTCTGTTACTATACTGTCTCTCTGATACTATACTGTCTCTCAGCTGTTACTATACTGTCTCTCTGTTACTATACTGTCTCTCTGTTACTATACTGTCTCTCTGTTACTATACTGTCTCTCTGTTACTATACTGTCTCTCTGTTACTATACTGTCTCTCTGTTACTATACTGTCTCTCAGCTGTTACTATACTGTCTCTCAGCTGTTACTATACTGTCTCTCTGTTACTATACTGTCTCTCAGCTGTTACTATACTGTCTCTCAGCTGTTACTATACTGTCTCTCTGATACTATACTGTCTCTCAGCTGTTACTATACTGTCTCTCTGATACTATACTGTCTCTCAGCTGTTACTATACTGTCTCTCAGCTGTTACTATACTGTCTCTCTGTTACTATACTGTCTCTCAGCTGTTACTATACTGTCTCTCAGCTGTTACTATACTGTCTCTCTGTTACTATACTGTCCCTCAGCTGTTACTATACTGTCTCTCTGTTACTATACTGTCTCTCAGCTGTTACTATACTTTCCCTCGGCTGTTACTATACTGTCTCTCTGTTACTATACTGTCTCTCAGCTGTTACTATACTGTCTCTCTGTTACTATACTGTCTCTCTGTTACTATACTGTCTCTCTGTTACTATACTGTCCCTCAGCTGTTACTATACTGTCTATCTGTTACTATACTGTCCCTCAGCTGTTACTATACTGTCTCTCTGTTACTATACTGTCTCTCTGTTACTATACTGTCTCTCTGTTACTATACTGTCTCTCAGCTGTTACTATACTGTCTCTCTGTTACTATACTGTCTCTCAGCTGTTACTATACTGTCTCTCAGCTGTTACTATACTGTCTCTCTGTTACTATAATGTCTCTCAGCTGTTACTATACTGTCTCTCAGCTGTTACTATACTGTCTCTCAGCTGTTACTATACTGTCTCTCTGTTACTATACTGTCTCTCTGTTACTATACTGTCTCAGCTGTTACTATACTGTCTCTCTGTTACTATACTGTCTCTCTGTTACTATACTGTCCCTCAGCTGTTACTATACTGCCTCTCTGTTACTATACTGTCTCTCTGTTACTATACTGTCTCTCTGTTACTATACTGTCTCAGCTGTTACTATACTGTCTCTCTGTTACTATACTGTCTCTCTGTTACTATACTGTCCCTCAGCTGTTACTATACTGTCCCTCAGCTGTTACTATACTGTCTCTCTGTTACTATACTGTCTCAGCTGTTACTATACTGTCTCTCTGTTACTATACTGTCTCTCTGTTACTATACTGTCTCAGCTGTTACTATACTGTCTCTCTGTTACTATACTGTCTCTCTGTTACTATACTGTCTCTCAGCTGTTACTATACTGTCTCTCTGTTACTATACTGTCTCTCAGCTGTTACTATACTGTCTCTCTGTTACTATACTGTCTCTCAGCTGTTACTATACTGTCTCTCTGTTACTATACTGTCTCTCTGTTACTATACTGTCACTCAGGTGTTACTATACTGTCTCTCATCTGTTACTATACTGTCTCTCAGCTGTTACTATACTGTCTCTCAGCTGTTACTATACTGTCTCTCAGCTGTTACTATACTGTCTCTCAGCTGTTACTATACTGTCTCTCTGTTACTATACTGTCTCTCTGTTACTATACTGTCTCTCTGTTACTATACTGTCTCTCAGCTGTTACTATACTGTCTCTCAGCTGTTACTATACTGTCTCTCTGTTACTATACTGTCTCTCTGTTACTATACTGTCTCTCTGTTACTATACTGTCCCTCAGCTGTTACTATACTGTCTCTCTGTTACTATACTGTCCCTCAGCTGTTACTATACTGTCTCTCTGTTACTATAATGTCACTCAGCTGTTACTATACTGTCTCTCAGCTGTTACTATACTGTCTCTCTGTTACTATAATGTCTCTCAGCTGTTACTATACTGTCTCAGCTGTTACTATACTGTCTCTCTGTTACTATACTGTCTCAGCTGTTACTATACTGTCTCTCTGTTACTATACTGTCTCTCTGTTACTATACTGTCCCTCAGCTGTTACTATACTGTCTCTCTGTTACTATACTGTCACTCAGCTGTTACTATACTGTCTCTCTGTTACTATACTGTCTCTCTGTTACTATACTGTCTCTCTGTTACTATACTGTCCCTCAGCTGTTACTATACTGTCTCTCTGTTACTATACTGTCTCTCTGTTACTATACTGTCTCTCTGTTACTATACTGTCTCTCAGCTGTTACTATACTGTCTCTCTGTTACTATACTGTCTCTCTGTTACTATACTGTCCCTCAGCTGTTACTATACTGTCTCTCTGTTACTATACTGTCTCTCAGCTGTTACTATACTGTCTCTCAGCTGTTACTATACTGTCTCTCAGCTGTTACTATACTGTCTCTCAGCTGTTACTATACTGTCTCTCAGCTGTTACTATACTGTCTCTCTGTTACTATACTGTCTCTCTGTTACTATACTGTCCCTCAGCTGTTACTATACTGTCTCTCTGTTACTATACTGTCTCTCTGTTACTATACTGTCTCTCTGTTACTATACTGTCTCTCAGCTGTTACTATACTGTCTCTCTGTTACTATACTGTCCCTCAGCTGTTACTATACTGTCTCTCTGTTACTATACTGTCTCTCTGTTACTATACTGTCTCTCAGCTGTTACTATACTGTCTCTCTGTTACTATACTGTCTCTATGTTACTATACTGTCCCTCAGCTGTTACTATACTGTCTCTCTGTTACTATACTGTCTCTCAGCTGTTACTATACTTTCCCTCAGCTGTTACTATACTGTCTCTCTGTTACTATACTGTCTCTCTGTTACTATACTGTCTCTCAGCTGTTACTATACTGTCCCTCAGCTGTTACTATACTGTCTCTCTGTTACTATACTGTCTCTCAGCTGTTACTATACTGTCTCTCTGTTACTATACTGTCTCTCAGCTGTTACTATACTGTCTCTCTGTTACTATACTGTCTCTTTGTTACTATACTGTCTCTCTGTTACTATACTGTCTCTCTGTTACTATACTGTCACTCAGCTGTTACTATACTGTCTCTCAGCTGTTACTATACTGTCTCTCAGCTGTTACTATACTGTCTCTCAGCTGTAATAATACTGTCTCTCAGCTGTTACTATACTGTCTCTCTGTTACTATACTGTCTCTCTGTTACTATACTTTCTCTCTGTTACTATACTGTCTCTCAGCTGTTACTATACTGTCTCTCAGCTGTTACTATACTGTCTCTCTGTTACTATACTGTCTCTCTGTTACTATACTGTCTCTCTGTTACTATACTGTCTCTCAGCTGTTACTATACTGTCTCTCTGTTACTATACTGTCTCTCTGTTACTATACTGTCCCTCAGCTGTTACTATACTGTTTCTCTGTTACTATACTGTCTCTCTGTTACTATACTGTCTCTCAGCTGTTACTATACTGTCTCTCTGTTACTATACTGTCTCTCTGTTACTATACTGTCCCTCAGCTGTTACTATACTGTCTCTCTGTTACTATACTGTCTCTCAGCTGTTACTATACTTTCCCTCAGCTGTTACTATACTTTCCCTCAGCTGTTACTATACTGTCTCTCTGTTACTATACTGTCTCTCTGTTACTATACTGCAACTCAGCTGTTACTATACTGTCTCTCAGCTGTTACTATACTGTCTCTCAGCTGTTACTATACTGTCTCTCTGTTACTATACTGTCTCTCAGCTGTTACTATACTGTCCCTCAGCTGTTACTATACTGTCTCTCTGTTACTATACTGTCTCTCAGCTGTTACTATACTGTCTCTCTGTTACTATACTGTCTCTCAGCTGTTACTATACTGTCTCTCAGCTGTTACTATACTGTCTCTCTGTTACTATAATGTCTCTCAGCTGTTACTATACTTTCCCTCAGCTGTTACTATACTGTCTCTCTGTTACTATACTGTCCCTCAGCTGTTACTATACTGTCTCTCTGTTACTATACTGTCTCTCAGCTGTTACTATACTGTCTCTCTGTTACTATACTGTCTCTCTGTTACTATACTGTCCCTCAGCTGTTACTATACTGTCTCTCTGTTACTATACTGTCTCTCTGTTACTATACTGTCTCTCTGTTACTATACTGTCTCTCAGCTGTTACTATACTGTCTCTCTGTTACTATAATGTCTCTCTGTTACTATACTGTCCCTCAGCTGTTACTATACTGTCTCTCTGTTACTATACTGTCTCTCAGCTGTTTACTATACTTTCCCTCAGCTGTTACTATACTGTCTCTCTGTTACTATACTGTCTCTCTGTTACTATAATGTCTCTCTGTTACTATACTGTCCCTCAGCTGTTACTATACTGTCTCTCTGTTACTATACTGTCTCTCAGATGTTACTATACTGTCCCTCAGCTGTTACTATACTGTCTCTCTGTTACTATACTGTCTCTCAGCTGTTACTATACTTTCCCTCAGCTGTTACTATACTGTCTCTCTGTTACTATACTGTCCCTCAGCTGTTACTATACTGTCTCTCTGTTACTATACTGTCTCTCAGCTGTTACTATACTGTCTCTCTGTTACTATACTGTCTCTCTGTTACTATACTGTCCCTCAGCTGTTACTATACTGTCTCTCTGTTACTATACTGTCTCTCTGTTACTATACTGTCTCTCTGTTACTATACTGTCTCTCAGCTGTTACTATACTGTCTCTCTGTTACTATACTGTCTCTCTGTTGCTATACTGTCCCTCAGCTGTTACTATACTGTCTCTCTGTTACTATACTGTCTCTCAGCTGTTACTATACTTTCCCTCAGCTGTTACTATACTGTCTCTCAGCTGTTACTATACTGTCTCTCTGTTACTATACTGTCTCTCTGTTACTATACTGTCCCTCAGCTGTTACTATACTGTCTCTCTGTTACTATACTGACTCTCTGTTACTATACTGTATCTCTGTTACTATACTGTCTCTCAGCTGTTACTATACTGTCTCTCTGTTACTATACTGTCTCTCAGCTGTTACTATACTGTCTCTCAGCTGTTACTATACTGTCTCTCTGTTACTATAATGTCTCTCAGCTGTTACTATACTGTCTCTCAGCTGTTACTATACTGTCTCTCTGTTACTATACTGTCTCAGCTGTTACTATACTGTCTCTCTGTTACTAATCTGTCTCTCTGTTACTATACTGTCCCTCAGCTGTTACTATACTGCCTCTCTGTTACTATTCTGTCTCTCTGTTACTATACTGTCTCTCTGTTACTATACTGTCTCAGCTGTTACTATACTGTCTCTCTGTTACTATACTGTCTCTCTGTTACTATACTGTCTCTCAGCTGTTACTATACTGTCTCTCTGTTACTATACTGTCTCTCTGTTACTATACTGTCTCTCTGTTACTATACTGTCTCTCTGTTACTATACTGTCACTCAGGTGTTACTATACTGTCTCTCATCTGTTACTATACTGTCTCTCAGCTGTTACTATACTGTCTCTCAGCTGTTACTATACTGTCTCTCAGCTGTTACTATACTGTCTCTCAGCTGTTACTATACTGTCTCTCTGTTACTATACTGTCTCTCTGTTACTATACTGTCTCTCTGTTACTATACTGTCTCTCAGCTGTTACTATACTGTCTCTCAGCTGTTACTATACTGTCTCTCTGTTACTATACTGTCTCTCTGTTACTATACTGTCTCTCTGTTACTATACTGTCCCTCAGCTGTTACTATACTGTCTCTCTGTTACTATACTGTCCCTCAGCTGTTACTATACTGTCTCTCTGTTACTATAATGTCACTCAGCTGTTACTATACTGTCTCTCAGCTGTTACTATACTGTCTCTCTGTTACTATAATGTCTCTCAGCTGTTACTATACTGTCTCAGCTGTTACTATACTGTCTCTCTGTTACTATACTGTCTCAGCTGTTACTATACTGTCTCTCTGTTACTATACTGTCTCTCTGTTACTATACTGTCCCTCAGCTGTTACTATACTGTCTCTCTGTTACTATACTGTCACTCAGCTGTTACTATACTGTCTCTCTGTTACTATACTGTCTCTCTGTTACTATACTGTCTCTCTGTTACTATACTGTCCCTCAGCTGTTACTATACTGTCTCTCTGTTACTATACTGTCTCTCTGTTACTATACTGTCTCTCTGTTACTATACTGTCTCTCAGCTGTTACTATACTGTCTCTCTGTTACTATACTGTCCCTCAGCTGTTACTATACTGTCTCTCTGTTACTATACTGTCACTCAGCTGTTACTATACTGTCTCTCAGCTGTTACTATACTGTCTCTCAGCTGTTACTATACTGTCTCTCAGCTGTTACTATACTGTCTCTCAGCTGTTACTATACTGTCTCTCAGCTGTTACTATACTGTCTCTCTGTTACTATACTGTCTCTCTGTTACTATACTGTCCCTCAGCTGTTACTATACTGTCTCTCTGTTACTATACTGTCGCTCTGTTACTATACTGTCTCTCTGTTACTATACTGTCTCTCAGCTGTTACTATACTGTCTCTCTGTTACTATACTGTCCCTCACCTGTTACTATACTGTCTCTCTGTTACTATACTGTCTCTCAGCTGTTACTATACTGTCTCTCTGTTACTATACTGTCTCTATGTTACTATACTGTCCCTCAGCTGTTACTATACTGTCTCTCTGTTACTATACTGTCTCTCAGCTGTTACTATACTTTCCCTCAGCTGTTACTATACTGTCTCTCTGTTACTATACTGTCCCTCACCTGTTACTATACTGTCTCTCTGTTACTATACTCTCTCAGCTGTTACTATACTGTCTCTCTGTTACTATACTGTCTCTATGTTACTATACTGTCCCTCAGCTGTTACTATACTGTCTCTCTGTTACTATACTGTCTCTCAGCTGTTACTATACTTTCCCTCAGCTGTTACTATACTGTCTCTCTGTTACTATACTGTCTCTCTGTTACTATACTGTCTCTCAGCTGTTACTATACTGTCTCTCTGTTACTATACTGTCTCTCTGTTACTATACTGTCCCTCAGCTGTTACTATACTGTCTCTCTGTTACTATACTGACTCTCTGTTACTATACTGTCTCTCTGTTACTATACTGTCTCTCAGCTGTTACTATACTGTCTCTCTGTTACTATACTGTCTCTCAGCTGTTACTATACTGTCTCTCAGCTGTTACTATACTGTCTCTCTGTTACTATAATGTCTCTCAGCTGTTACTATACTGTCTCTCAGCTGTTACTATACTGTCTCTCTGTTACTATACTGTCTCAGCTGTTACTATACTGTCTCTCTGTTACTAATCTGTCTCTCTGTTACTATACTGTCCCTCAGCTGTTACTATACTGCCTCTCTGTTACTATTCTGTCTCTCTGTTACTATACTGTCTCTCTGTTACTATACTGTCTCAGCTGTTACTATACTGTCTCTCTGTTACTATACTGTCTCTCTGTTACTATACTGTCTCTCAGCTGTTACTATACTGTATCTCTGTTACTATACTGTCTCTCTGTTACTATACTGTCTCTCTGTTACTATACTGTCTCTCTGTTACTATACTGTCACTCAGGTGTTACTATACTGTCTCTCATCTGTTACTATACTGTCTCTCAGCTGTTACTATACTGTCTCTCAGCTGTTACTATACTGTCTCTCAGCTGTTACTATACTTTCCCTCAGCTGTTACTATACTGTCTCTCTGTTACTATACTGTCTCTCTGTTACTATACTGTCTCTCAGCTGTTACTATACTGTCTCTCTGTTACTATACTGTCTCTCAGCTGTTACTATACTGTCTCTCTGTTACTATACTGTCTCTCAGCTGTTACTATACTGTCTCTCAGCTGTTACTATACTGTCTCGCTGTTACTATACTGTCTCTCTGTTACTATACTGTCTCTCTGTTACTATACTGTCTCTCAGCTGTTACTATACTGTCTCTCTGTTACTATACTGTCTCTCTGTTACTATACTGTCCCTCAGCTGTTACTATACTGTCTCTCTGTTACTATACTGTCTCTCTGTTACTATACTGTCTCTCAGCTGTTACTATACTGTCTCTCTGTTACTATAATGTCTCTCTGTTACTATACTGTCCCTCAGCTGTTACTATACTGTCTCTCTGTTACTATACTGTCTCTCAGCTGTTACTATACTTTCCCTCAGCTGTTACTATACTGTCTCTCTGTTACTATACTGTCTCTCTGTTACTATACTGTCCCTCAGCTGTTACTATACTGTCTCTCTGTTACTATACTGTCTCTCAGCTGTTACTATACTTTCCCTCAGCTGTTACTATACTGTCTCTCTGTTACTATACTGTCCCTCAGCTGTTGCTATACTGTCTCTCTGTTACTATACTGTCTCTCAGCTGTTACTATACTGTCTCTCTGTTACTATACTGTCTCTCTGTTACTATACTGTCCCTCAGCTGTTACTATACTGTCTCTCTGTTACTATACTGTCTCTCTGTTACTATACTGTCTCTCTGTTACTATACTGTCTCTCAGCTGTTACTATACTGTCTCTCTGTTACTATACTGTCTCTCTGTTGCTATACTGTCCCTCAGCTGTTACTATACTGTCTCTCTGTTACTATACTGTCTCTCTGTTACTATACTGTCCCTCAGCTGTTACTATACTGTCTCTCTGTTACTATACTGTCTCTCTGTTACTATACTGTCTCTCTGTTACTATACTGTCCCTCAGCTATTACTATACTGTCTCTCTGTTACTATACTGTCCCTCAGCTGTTACTATACTGTCTCTCTGTTACTATACTTTCACTCAGCTGTTACTATACTGTCTCTCAACTGTTACTATACTGTCTCTCTGTTACTATACTGTCTTTCAGCTGTTACTATACTGTCTCAGCTGTTACTATACTGTCTCTCTGTTACTATACTGTCTCTCTGTTACTATACTGTCTCTCAGCTGTTACTATACTGTCCCTCAGCTGTTACTATACTGTCTCTCTGTTACTATACTGTCTCTCTGTTACTATACTGTCTCTCTGTTACTATACTGTCTCTCAGCTGTTACTATACTGTCTCTCAGCTGTTACTATACTGTCCCTCAGCTGTTACTATACTGTCTCTCTGTTACTATACTGTCTCTCAGCTGTTACTATACTGTCTCTCTGTTACTATACTGTCTCTCAGCTGTTACTATACTGTCTCTCAGCTGTTACTATACTGTCTCTCAGCTGTTACTATACTGTCTCTCTGTTACTATACTGTCTCTCTGTTACTATACTGTCTCTCTGTTACTATACTGTCTCTCTGTTACTATACTGTCCCTCAGCTGTTACTATACTGTCTCTCTGTTTACTATACTGTCTCTCTGTTACTATACTGTCTCTCAGCTGTTACTATACTGTCTCTCTGTTACTATACTGTCCCTCAGCTGTTACTATACTGTCTCTCTGTTACTATACTGTCTCTCTGTTACTATACTGCAACTCAGCTGTTACTATACTGTCTCTCAGCTGTTACTATACTGTCTCTCAGCTGTTACTATACTGTCTCTCAGCTGTTACTATACTGTCTCTCTGTTACTATACTGTCTCTCTGTTAATATACTGTCTCTCTGTTACAATACTGTCTCTCAGCTGTTACTATACTTTCCCTCAGCCGTTACTATACTGTCTCTCAGCTGTTTGAGCTTGTGTGTACAGTATAACAGTGGGGTACTGGTTGCTTAGTAAAGTCTGTTACTATACTGTCCCTAAGTGTGTGTACAGTATAACAGTGGGGTACTGGTTGCTTAGTAAAGTCTGTTACTATACTGTCCCTCAGTGTGTGTACAGTATAACAGTGGGGTACTGGTTGCTTAGTAAAGTCTGTTACTATACTGTCTCTCAGTGTGTGTACAGTATAACAGTGGGGTACTGGTTGCTTAGTAAAGTCTGTTACTATACTGTCCCTCAGTGTGTGTACAGTATAACAGTGGGGTACTGGTTGCTTAGTAAAGTCTGTTACTATACTGTCTCTCAGTGTGTGTACAGTATAACAGTATGGTACTGGTTGCTTAGTAAAGTCTGTTACTATACTGTCTCTCAGTGTGTGTACAGTATAACAGTGCGGTACTGGTTGCTTAGTAAAGTCTGTTACTATACTGTCTCTCAGTGTGTGTACAGTATAACAGTGGGGTACTGGTTGCTTAGTAAAGTCTGTTACTATACTGTCTCTCAGTGTGTGTACAGTATAACAGTGGGGTACTGGTTGCTTAGTAAAGTCTGTTACTATACTGTCTCTCAGTGTGTGTACAGTATAACAGTGGGGTACTGGTTGCTTACTAAAGTCTGTTACTATACTGTCCCTCAGTGTGTGTACAGTATAACAGTGGGGTACTGGTTGCTTAGTAAAGTCTGTTACTATACTGTCCCTCAGTGTGTGTACAGTATAACAGTGGGGTACTGGTTGCTTAGTAAAGTCTGTTACTATACTGTCCCTCAGTGTGTGTACAGTATAACAGTGGGGTACTGGTTGCTTAGTAAAGTCTGTTACTATACTGTCCCTCAGTGTGTGTACAGTATAACAGTGGGGTACTGGTTGCTTAGTAAAGTCTGTTACTATACTGTCCCTCAGTGTGTGTACAGTATAACAGTGGGGTACTGGTTGCTTAGTAACGTCTTCCGTAATTTCAATACAAAGCGTATAAAGCTTTAGCTTTAGTCGAAAAGAAAAGACAATCATATTATGTAACAACAACTATTGCTATAGTTGCTATAGTTACAACTATTGCTCTGGTTGCTATAGTTACAACTATTGAATGATCCAACTGTTCTGAGTATTGTGTTAACATATTGGTTTTTACACCTCTGACTCGAGCTTTGCTTTTCTTTTGAACAGAGTCCCCAGCTAGTAAATCAAACAGTGCATCAGACAGACTATAATAACTGGTTAGGAGTATGACTCACTATCCACAATGCTTCACAGACCCACAGGGCTGTCTAGAACCGGCCATGTCGGACACAAGGATTCAGAAAGACCTCATATTGGCAGAATAAAGCTCCAAAAGTAGATTTACAAAATCCATTAAAGTTCTCAGTTGCCCTCTTTTGTGAAAGAACACAGGATGACACAGTGATAAAGGTACAGCACGGACATATTTTAATGCAGATTTTTTTGTTATTCTCAAAGCCATTAAAGGTGGAGTATAAGTTTGTCCATAAATGTTCCAATATGTCTATTATGTGTAAATAGTTAATGACTGGTAGAGACCAAAATGTAGTTATTTTGTAAGATACACCCTATTAGATGAAATCGTATAGATTTTTTTCCATTTTAGATGTCGCGCTAGCTGTTCAACCCGAACACATTCACAAATCATGGGAATTTGTTGCGCTATGCTGACTTTGATTCCCTCCTAGGTATATGTTGCAAGGCAATTCCTCCCAGGCCTGTTCCCTCTGTGGCTAAAGCCAGTTTGACAAATGTGCTAAAAACAACAACATTTGTTCTATGAAATGAAATACATGTTAATACGGCACTCTAACCCCACAAATGTCTTTGCTCATGATAGTGCTGTTAGAACATTAAAACCTGATATAGTTTTGTTGGAATTTGCAGCTGTTGTTTGTGAGTAATTAATCTGCCAACTTCTGTTGACTTACTGGGCCTTTAAAAACTGATGTAAGGTGTCTAAATGCAGTGGTCAGTAGAAAAACTAACGATGAGTTTGACATATTTTACAGGAAACGAAATAGTTGCCAGTTATTGTTGCCCGTGGTGTAATCATGTCTAACCAGTGGGCTCCAGAGTCTAGCTCAATTTCAGTCAGTAGCTATCCTTCTAAATTCATTGGGCAATGGATAAACTAACCATTAGCTTAACATATTTGGCTGAAAACTAATTTGTAACAAGCTGTTGTTGCCCATGGTGAAATTATCAAACTCACTGGCTCCTGAACCCTCATGAGCTCCCGAGTCTAGAAGCAGCCGAGCTAATGCGTTAGCTAGCTAGCGTCGCAAATTAGAATTCCGCTAGGTGAGCTGTTTTACAAAAGAACTACTGAGATGATTCACACACTGCAGTTAGCTAGCAAGCCCTGCTAGGTAACAGTGTTATTGTCACAGGAATGTTTTAATTAACTGTCATTGAAGTTGGTGGTTACTACTGGTTTCAGAACCGAGGCGAGAAAAACTGCCCGCCATGTTTTGTGTTTTGGGAAGGGCTCAGAGTAATGTCATGGACCCAAGAAGCCTCAACCAATCACCCAATGGTTATTATTGACTTGAGGTCATTTCCATCTTAAAGGACCCATGAGCAGCAACATAAAGGACCCATGAGCAGCAATTTGTCTTAAAGGACCCATGAGCAACAACATAAAGGACCCGTGAGTGGCAACATGTCTTAAAGGACCCATGAGCAGCAACATAAAGGACCCATGAGCAGCAACATAAAGGACCCATGAGCAACAACATAAAGGACCCATGAGCAACAACATGTCTTAAAGGACCCATGAGCAACAACAGAAAGGACCCATGAGCAACAACAGAAAGGACCCATGAGCAACAACATAAAGGACCCATGAGCAACAACATAAAGTACCCATGAGCAACAACATGTCTTAAAGGACCCATGAGCAACAACATAAAGGACCCATGAGCAACAACATGTCTTAAAGGACCCATGGGCAGCAACATAAAGGACCCATGAGCAACAACATGTCTTAAAGGACCCATGAGCAACAACATAAAGGACCCATGAGCAACAACATAAAGGACCCATGAGCAACAACAGAAAGGACCCATGAGCAACAACATAAAGGACCCATGAGCAACAACATAAAGGACCCATGAGCAACAACATGTCTTAAAGGACCCATGAGCAACAACATAAAGGACCCATGAGCAACAACATGTCTTAAAGGACCCATGAGCAGCAACATAAAGGACCCATGAGCAGCAACTTGTCTTAAAGGACCCGTGAGCAACAACAGAAAGGACCCATGAGCAACAACATGTCTTAAAGGACCCATGAGCAACAACATGTCTTAAAGGACCCATGAGCAGCAACATAAAGGACCCATGAGCAACAACATAAAGGACCCATGAGCAACAACATGTCTTAAAGGACCCATGAGCAGCAACATAAAGGACCCATGAGCAACAACATAAAGGACCCATGAGCAACAACATGTCTTAAAGGACCCATGGGCAGCAACATAAAGGACCCATGAGCAACAACATGTCTTAAAGGACCCATGAGCAACAACATAAAGGACCCATGAGCAACAACATAAAGGACCCATGAGCAACAACAGAAAGGACCCATGAGCAACAACATAAAGGACCCATGAGCAACAACATAAAGGACCCATGAGCAACAACATGTCTTAAAGGACCCATGAGCAACAACATAAAGGACCCATGAGCAACAACATGTCTTAAAGGACCCATGAGCAGCAACATAAAGGACCCATGAGCAGCAACTTGTCTTAAAGGACCCGTGAGCAACAACAGAAAGGACCCATGAGCAACAACATGTCTTAAAGGACCCATGAGCAACAACATAAAGGACCCATGAGCAACAACATTTCTTAAAGGACCCATGAGCAACAACATAAAGGACCCGTGAGCAACAACATGTCTTAAAGGACCCGTGAGCAGCAACATAAAGGACCCACGAGCAGCAACATAAAGGACCCATGAGCAACAACATAAAGGACCCATGAGCAACAACATAAAGGACCCATGAGCAACAACATAAAGGACCCGTGAGCAACAACATGTCTTAAAGGACCCATGAGCAACAACATAAAGGACCCATGAGCAACAACATAAAGGACCCATGAGCAACAACATGTCTTAAAGGACCCATGAGCAACAACATAAAGGACCCGTGAGCAACAACATGTCTTAAAGGACCCATGAGCAACAACATAAAGGACCCGTGAGCAACAACATGTCTTAAAGGACCCATGACCAACAACATGTCTTAAAGGACCCATGAGCAACAACATAAAGGACCCATGAGCAACAACATAAAGGACCCATGAGCAACAACATGTCTTAAAGGACCCGTGAGCAACAACAGAAAGGACCCATGAGCAACAACATGTCTTAAAGGACCCATGAGCAACAACATAAAGGACCCATGAGCAACAACATTTCTTAAAGGACCCATGAGCAGCAACATAAAGGACCCATGAGCAGCAACATAAAGGACCCATGAGCAACAACATAAAGGACCCGTGAGTGGCAACATGTCTTAAAGGACCCATGAGCAGCAACATAAAGAACCCATGAGCAGCAACATAAAGAACCCATGAGCAGCAACAGAAAGGACCCATGAGCAGCAACATAAAGGACCCATGAGCAGCAACATGTCTTAAAGGACCCATGAGCAACAACAGAAAGGACCCATGAGCAACAACATGTCTTAAAGGACCCATGAGCAGCAACATAAAGGACCCATGAGCAACAACATAAAGGACCCATGAGCAACAACATGTCTTAAAGGACCCATGAGCAGCAACATAAAGGACCCATGAGCAACAACATAAAGGACCCATGAGCAACAACATGTCTTAAAGGACCCATGGGCAGCAACATAAAGGACCCATGAGCAACAACATGTCTTAAAGGACCCATGAGCAACAACATAAAGGACCCATGAGCAACAACATAAAGGACCCATGAGCAACAACAGAAAGGACCCATGAGCAACAACATAAAGGACCCATGAGCAACAACATAAAGGACCCATGAGCAACAACATGTCTTAAAGGACCCATGAGCAACAACATAAAGGACCCATGAGCAACAACATGTCTTAAAGGACCCATGAGCAGCAACATAAAGGACCCATGAGCAGCAACTTGTCTTAAAGGACCCGTGAGCAACAACAGAAAGGACCCATGAGCAACAACATGTCTTAAAGGACCCATGAGCAACAACATAAAGGACCCATGAGCAACAACATTTCTTAAAGGACCCATGAGCAACAACATAAAGGACCCGTGAGCAACAACATGTCTTAAAGGACCCGTGAGCAGCAACATAAAGGACCCACGAGCAGCAACATAAAGGACCCACGAGCAGCAACATAAAGGACCCATGAGCAACAACATAAAGGACCCATGAGCAACAACATAAAGGACCCATGAGCAACAACATAAAGGACCCGTGAGCAACAACATGTCTTAAAGGACCCATGAGCAACAACATAAAGGACCCATGAGCAACAACATAAAGGACCCATGAGCAACAACATGTCTTAAAGGACCCATGAGCAACAACATAAAGGACCCGTGAGCAACAACATGTCTTAAAGGACCCATGAGCAACAACATAAAGGACCCGTGAGCAACAACATGTCTTAAAGGACCCATGACCAACAACATGTCTTAAAGGACCCATGAGCAACAACATAAAGGACCCATGAGCAACAACATAAAGGACCCATGAGCAACAACATGTCTTAAAGGACCCGTGAGCAACAACAGAAAGGACCCATGAGGAACAACATAAAGGACCCATGAGCAACAACATGTCTTAAAGGACCCATGAGCAGCAACATAGAGGACCCACGAGCAGCAACATAAAGGACCCATGAGCAGCAACTTGTCTTAAAGGACCCATGAGCAGCAACATAGAGGACCCACGAGCAGCAACATAAAGGACCCATGAGCAACAACATGTCTTAAAGGACCCATGAGCAGCAACATAGAGGACCCATGAGCAACAACATAAAGGACCCATGAGCAACAACAGAAAGGACCCATGAGCAACAACATAAAGGACCCATGAGCAACAACAGAAAGGACCCATGAGCAACAACATAAAGGACCCATGAGCAACAACATGTCTTAACGGACCCATGAGCAACAACATAAAGGACCCATGAGCAGCAACATAAAGGACCCATGAGCAGCAACATGTCTTAAAGGACCCATGAGCAGCAACATAAAGGACCCATGAGCAACAACATGTCTTAAAGGACCCATGAGCAACAATATGTCTTAACGGACCCATGAGCAACAACATAAAGGACCCATGAGCAGCAACTTGTCTTAAAGGACCCGTGAGCAACAACAGAAAGGACCCACGAGCAGCAACATAAAGGACCCATGAGCAACAACATAAAGGACCCATGAGAATACTGTTACCAAAAATCCACATATATTTAAGATATTTTCACATTTCTCTCCATCATGATCGAGGAAAATAAAAGTTCAGAAACAACAAGTAAATGTTGACGAGCTACGTTTTTTGCTGATTTCAATTTTGTTGATGAATTACCAAGTGATTAAAACTCCAAATTCTGTATCAAAATCGGTATTGAATTCACCAAAAATTGGTTATGGAATTTCTGCAATTGAATTGGCTACAATGGGAAATCACAGTACTGACAAACAACAGCTGATGTCACCTGCTACGGTCTATAGCATACTGCTAAATTCAGCTGATAACAGTTCTCGATCCACAGTGCCTTCAGACAGTATTCATACTCCTTGACCTTTTCAAAATGTTATTGTGTTACAGTCTGAATCTAAAATGGATTCAATTAGAATTTGTGTTGGTCACTGGCCAACACAAAATGACTAACTCATCTCTGTACCCTACACATACAGATAATTGTAAGGTCCCTATGTCTCTCAGTGAATTTCAAGCACAGACTCAACCACAAAGACCAGGGAAGTTTAAAAAGCAAACATTGAAGTTAATAATTACACTTTGGATGCTGCATCAATGCCCCCAGTCACCACAAAGATACAGACATCCTTCCTAACTCAGTTGCCGAAGAGGAAGGAAACCGCTCAGGGATGACTTTAAAACAGTTAAAGAGAAACTCACCACTGTCTACAAGACAAGTGCTCCTCCAACTTTTCACACCCAGTCAGTTATTTGACATGGTGGAAAGGGTCTGTTAGTCTCTCTACTAGCCTATTCACTCTATTGTTGGCAGTGACTGTCTACTCAACAACACAACTGTAGGTGCTCATACATACAGATGAAGTCGGAAGTTTACATACACCTTAGCCAAATACATTTCAACTCAGCTTTTCACCATTCCTGACATTTAATCATAGTAAACATTCCCTGTCTTGGGTAAGTTAGGATCACCACTTTATTTTAAGAATGTGAAATGTCAGAATAATGGTAGAGAGAATGAATTATTTCAGCTTTTACTTCTTTCATCACATTCCCAGTGGGTCAGAAGTTTACATACACTCAATTAGTATTTGGTAGCATTGCCTTTAAATTGTTTATCTTGGGTCAAACGTTTCGGGTAGCCTTCCACAAGATTCCCACAATAAGTTAGGTAAATTTTGTCCCACTCCACCTGACAGAGCTGGTGTAACTGAGTCAGGTTTGTAGGCCTCATTGCTCGCACACACTTGTACAGTTCTGTCCACAAATGTTCTGTAGGATTGAGGTCAGGGCTTTGTGATAGCTGCTCCAATACCTCCAATACCAGTCCTTAAGATATTTTATAACAACTTTGGAAGTATGCTTGGGGTCATTGTCCATTTGGAAGACCCATTTGTGTCCAAGCTTTAACTTCCTGACTGATGTCTTGAGATGTTGCTTCAATATATCCACATAATTTTCCAGCCTCATGATGCCATCTATTTTCTGAAGTGCACCAGTCCCTCCTGCAGCAAAGCACCCCCACAACATGATGCTGCCACCACCTTGCTTCACAGATGGTGTTTTTCGGCTTGCAAGCCTCCCCCTTTTTCCTCCGAACATAATGATGGTCATTATGGCCAAACAGTTCTATTTTTGTTTCATTAGATCAGAGGACATTTCTCCAAAAGTACGATCTTTGTCCCCATGTGCAGTTGCAAACCGTAGTCTGGGTTTTTTATGGCGGTTTTGGAGCAGTGGCTTCTTCCTTGCTGAGCGACTTTCAGGTTATGTCGATATAGGACTCGTTTTACTGTGGATATAGATACTTTTGTACCCGTTTCCTCCAGCATCTTCACAAGGTCCTTTTCTGTTGTTCTGGGATTGATTTGCAGTTTTCGCACCAAAGTACGTTCATCTCTAGGAGACAGAACGTGTCTCCTTCCTGAGCGGTATGACAGCTGCGTGGTCCCATGATGTTTATACTTGCGTACTATTGTTTGTACAGATGAACATGGTACATTCAGGTGTTTGGAAATTGCTCCCAAGGATGAACCAGACTTGTGGAGGTCTACAATTTTTTTTCTGAGGTCTTGGCTGATTTCTTTTGATTTTCCCATGATGTCAAGCAAAGAGGCACTGAGTTTGGAGGTAGGACTTGAAATACATCCACAGGTACACCAAAATTAAAATGATGTCTAAAATGATGTCAATTAACCTATCAGAATCTTCTAAAGCCATGCCATAATTTTCTGGAATTTTCCAAGCTGTTTAAAGGCACAGTCAACTTAGTGTATGTAAACTTCTGACCCACTAGAATTGTGATACAGTGAAATATAAGTAAAATAATCTGTCCGTAAACAACTGTTGGAAAAATGACTAACCAACTTGCCAAAACTATAGTTCGTTAACAAGAAATGTGTGGACTGGTTGAAAAAATTTGTTTTAATGACTCCAACCTAAGTGTATGTAAACTTCCGACTTCAACTGTAACAACAATTGTAACAACTTGACTGTCTACACGTCAAGCCCCCCTCAAACTTGTCACATCTTTGCTAACAACCCATCTCAATGCTCCATTAATGACTGTGAGTGCAATAAAACATCAGTCAACCAAACCCTTTTTTGTTGACAGATTCACTTGGTTTATTGTTTGTTTACACATCCTGATAATTAGTCTTCATGTTTTACACATCCTGATTATCAGTCTTCATGTTTTACACATCCTGATAATCAGTCATCATGTTTTACACATCCCGATAATCAGTCTTCATGTTTTACACATCCTGATAATCAGTATTCATGTTTTACACATCCTGATAATCAGTCTTCATGTTTTACACATCCTGATAATCAGTCTTCATGTTTTACACATCCCGATAATCAGTCTTCATGTTTTACACATCCTGATAATCAGTCTTCATGTTTTACACATCCTGATAATTAGTCTTCATGTTTTACACATCCTGATAATTAGTCTTCATGTTTTACACATCCCGATAATCAGTCTTCATGTTTTACACATCCTGAAACACCTTTCATCACTAAGTATTATGTCTGAAACACCTTTCATCAGCAGTATTATGTCTGAAACACCTTTCATCACTAAGTATTATGTCTGAAACACCTTTCATCAGTAGTATTATGTCTGAAACACCTTTCATCAGTAGTATTATGTCTGAAACACCTTTCATCAGCAGTATTATGTCTGAAACACCTTTCATCAATAAGTATTATGTCTGAAGCACCTTTCATCAGTAGTATTATGTCTGAAGCACCTTTCATCAGCAGTATTATGTCTGAAACACCTTTCATCAGTAGTATTATGTCTGAAACACCTTTCATCAGTAGTATTATGTCTGAAGCACCTTTCATCAGTAGTATTATGTCTGAAACACCTTTCATCAGTAGTATTATGTCTGAAACACCTTTCATCAGTAGTATTATGTCTGAAAAACCTTTCATCAGTAGTATTATGTCTGAAACACCTTTCATCTCTTAGAATGATGTCTGAAACACCTTTCATTGGTAGTATTATGTCTGAAACACCTTTCATCATTTAGAATGATATCTGAAACACGTTTCATCACTAATTATTATGTCTGAAACACCTTTCATCAGTAGTATTATGTCGGAAGCACCTTTCATCAGTAGTATTATGTCTGAAACACCTTTCATCAGCAGTATTATGTCTGAAACACCTTTCATCACTAAGTATTATGTCTGAAGCACCTTTCATCAGTAGTATTATGTCTGAATCACCTTTAATCACTAAGTATTATGTCTGAAACACCTTTCATCACTAAGTATTATGTCTGAAGCACATTTCATCAGTAAATATTATGTCTGAAACACCTTTCATCAGTAGTATTATGTCTGAAACACCTTTCATCAGTAGTATTGTCTGAAACACCTTTCATCAGTAAATATTATGTCTGAAACACCTTTCATCAGTAGTATTATGTCTGAAACACCTTTCATCAGTAGTATTATGTCTGAAACACCTTTCATTACTCAGAATGATGTCTGAAACACCTTTCATCAGTAGTATTGTCTGAAATACCTTTTCATCAGTAGTATTATGTCTGAAACACCTTTCATCAGTAAATATTATGTCTGAAACAGTATTATGTCAGGGACATGACGTCTGACAGGATGTGATGTCTGACAGGATGTCTGACAGGATGTGATGTCTGACAGGATGTCTGACAGGATGTGATGTATGACAGGATGTCTGACAGGATGTGATGTCTGACAGGATGTCTGACAGGATGTGACGTCTGACAGGATGTGATGTCTGACAGGATATGATGTCTGACAGAATGTCTAACAGGATGTCTGACAGGAAAAACACCCCAAATAGAGTGTAGCGGTGAAGTTTCCCTTTAAAGAGAAAATAATGATCTAAGAATGACAATAGGTTTCGCTGTGAACTCCTAATAATTGTGGAACAAAACACTACTCCGATCTATCATTTCACAATTTTCTACATCTTCCTGCTCCTTACGTTTGTTGGCTTGGTCTGTCGTGAAGGGAAGAGGGTTTGGTGCTATGACCAGACCAAACAGTTTGCAGAACAGCACTCCAAACACTGCTACAGCTAAGCCCTTGTGTTGCGTGTGGTCCAGGAAGTTCACTGGGCTGGGGATCAAACAGGAAAATATTTAGAACCAGGATGTTAGAACCAAGCTGCTTCAGGTTTGATATATGATGTCATGGCAGGGTGATGCAACAGTGTGGACAGCAGGGTTGGGGGGGGGGAATATCATTTAAATAAGATAAAAAAAGTCCTGTTCCGTTTGTAATTTCACTTTCCCACAGAAGGGAGGATTAGGATGCCATTTAAAGGTATTTGTTGAAGTCTAAGATTATAATATGGGGTAAGAGAAGGGGATCTCACCTGAGTAAACTTCTTTTCTGCCCATCCGCCAGCTTCATCCTCCTGGCAAGGAATGCTAGGATCAACATGACCACCAGCTGCACCACAGAACGGGAGACAGACTAATTAGTCCAGGAGACATTTCAGTTATCCCAGTCTGGTCCGTCTTCCCGACCCATATGACCCTTGACACTTGTGCAGCTGTGGACCCCTTGCCTTCACCTCAGTCCTCTTGGGACCCCCTGCCCTCTCCCCTGGGTCAGACCAAAGACTGGGGGGGGGGACCCCACAACAAAAGGGTTTCCCCCAGTCTATGATCTCACTGGGTCACCATTAGTCAGGACTTCACAGCTCACTGAGCAGTATTGACCTAGAGTGACTTCGCAGTTCACTTAATCCAGTGTCCTGAAAAGTTCATTTGCACATATTTAATGATACATTAGCATATTTTAATACAATATTGGTAATAGAAACAAACGGGTGAAAGTTGATTGTGATATGCTAAACGGAATAAAAAAATTACTTTTATGGTATGGTGCTTGGCCTTAAATTCCTTTTTGGAGTAAAAACACATGACATTGAGTACAAAGAGTGGTATCAAACTGACTGGTATCATCTCCGCAGTAAAAAATAAACTTCTAATCTGTAGTTTAGTTGTGAATTGGAGGGTTATCAGCTATGGTACCGTCGATATATAACACTACAGGTCTACTGAATAAATACATCAGGTTACATAAGGTCCTTACAGACCAAACCAATGGTGTTGAAATCAGACTGTAATCTTATCTACAGGAAAGACCATGGTATATTGGCTTCAACACCTGCATTGCTTGCTGTTTTGGGGTTTTATAGACTGTGTTACAGCACTTTGAGATATCAGCTGATGTAAGAAGGGCTTTATAAATACATTTGATTTGATTTATATATTGACCTAGAAAACCTTATCGTGTAAGAGTTGTTGCTGATGGCTTTATACAGTATCAGACAGTCATTTTACACCTGGGATTACAGAGTGGGAATGTGGTTGAAGCGGTGGTGTAAACGTGAAGAGGATAGAGAGTGAGACGCGTGTGAAGTGGTAATGACATAATAGTGTCATAATGAGCTTTTCAAACTACTGTGCTGAGACAACCTGTGTTGATTCAAACTGTGCTGAGTCAAACTGTGTTGAGTCAAACTGTGCTGAGCCAAACTGTGCTGAGTCAAACTGCTGAGTCCAACTGTGCTGAGTCAAACTGTGCTGAGTCAAACTGTGTTGAGTCAAGCTGTGCTGAGTCACACTGTGTTGAGTCACACTGTGTTGAGTCAAACTGTGTTGAGTCAAACTATGCTGAGTCAAACTGTGCTGAGCCAAACTGTGCTGAGTCAAACTGTGCTGAGCCAAACTGTGTTGAGTCAAACTGTTGAGGTGGACAGAGCCAGAACAGTCTGGTTGAGGTGGGCAGAGCCAGAACTGTCTGGTTGAGGTGGACAGAGCCAGAACAGTCTGGTTGAAGTGAGCAGAGCCAGAACAGTCTGGTTGAGGTGAACAGAACCAGAACAGTCTGGTTGAGGTGAACAGAGCCAGAACAGTCTGGTTGAGGTGAGCAGAGCCAGAACAGTCTGGTTGAGGTGAACAGAGCCAGAACAGTCTGGTTGAGGTGAGCAGAGCCAGAACAGTCTGGTTCAGGTGGACAGAGCCAGAACAGTCTGGTTGAAGTGAGCAGAGCCAGAACAGTCTGGTTGAGGTGAACAGAACCAGAACAGTCTAGTTGAGGTGGGCAGAGCCAGAACAGTCTGGTTCAGGTGGGCAGAGCCAGAACAGTCTGGTTGAGGTGGACAGAACCAGAACAGTCTAGTTGAGGTGGGCAGAGCCAGAACAGTCTGGTTCAGGTGGGCAGAGCCAGAACAGTCTGGTTGAGGTGAACAGAGCCAGAACAGTCTGGTTCAGGTGGACAGAGCCAGAACAGTCTGGTTCAGGTGAGCAGAGCCAGAACAGTCTGGTTCAGGTGGACAGAGCCAGAATAGTCTGGTTGAGATGGACAGAGCCAGAACAGTCTGGTTGAGGTGAGCAGAGCCAGAACAGTCTGGTTCAGGTGGACAGAGACAGAACAGTCTGGTTGAGGTGAGCAGAGCCAGAACAGTCTGGTTGAGATGGACAGAGCCAGAACAGTCTGGTTCAGGTGGACAAGAGCAACAGTGTACATGATTTTGGCCCTGATTTAGCTGTCCCTGACATGTTTTTGAGATCGAAGACAAAATCTCGGGATGCACGGTCGTAACGATGCTCGTCAGAGACACAATCTGAGGGCTACCGATCCCGTCATTGAGCAGTCCCAGACGTCCCCATATTTCTGCCTTTAACCAAAGCCAAAGTGTCAAATTGTTACAGGAAGTTCACTAGCAATGTTATTAAAAATCTAAATGTTGGCTAGATATTTCAACTCTGGCAAGTGTGAATTTCTGACAGAAACCTAGGTGAGCTTTGAGCTCATTGTAGCTGCATTAACAATCTAATCCCGCCATTGTTTTTGTGAGACATTATGGTATGGAGGATCGTCACATCCTAAACTCAGCAAAAAAAAGAAACGCCCCTGTCTTTCAAAGATAATTCGTAATAATCCATTGTAAAGGGTTTAAACACTGTTTCCCATGCTTGTTCAATGAACCATAAATAATTAATGAACATGCACCTGTGGAACGGTTGTTAAGACACTAAGAGCTTACAGACGGTAGGCAATTAAGGTCACAGTTATGAAAACTTAGGACACTAAAGAGGCCTTTCTACTGACTCTGAAAAACACCAAAAGAAAGATGCCCAGGGTCTCTGCTCATCTGTGTGAATGTGCCTTAGGCATGCCGCAAGGAGGCATGAGGACTGCAGATGTGGCCAGGGCAATAAATTGCAATGTCCGTACTGTGAGACGCCTAAGACAGAGCTACAGGGAGCCAGGACGGATAGCTGATCGTCCTCTCAGTGGCAGACCACATGTAACAACACCTGCACAGGATCGGTACATCCAAACATCACACCTGCGGGACAGGTACAGGATGGCAACAACAACTGCCCGAGTTACACCAGGAACGGACAATCCCTCCATCAGTGCTCAGACTGTCCGCAATAGGCTGAGAGAGCCTGGACTGAGGGCTTGTAGGCCTGTTGTAAGGCAGGTCCTCACCTGACATCACCGGCAACAACGTCGCCTATGGGCACAAACCCACCGTCGCTGGACTAGACAGGACTGGCAAAAAGTGCTCATCACTGACGAGTTGCAGTTTTGTCTCACCAGGGGTGCTGGTCGGATTCGCGTTTATCGTCGAAGGAATGAGCGTTACACCGAGGCCTGTACTCTGGAACGGGATCGATTTGGAGGTGGAGGGTCCGTCATGGTCTGGGGCGGTGTGAAACAGCATCATCGGACTGAGCTTGTTGTCATTGCAGGCAATCTCAATGCTGTGCGTTGCAGGGAAGACATCCTCCTCCCTTATGTGGTACACTTCCTGCAGGCTCTTCCTGACATGACCCTCCAGCATGACAATGCCACCAGCCATACTGCTCGTTCTGTGCGTGATTTCCTGCAAGGCAGAAATGTCAGTGTTCTGCCATGGCCAGCGAAGAGCCCGGATCTCAATCGCATTGACCTGTTGGGACCTGTTGGATTGGTGGGTGAGGGCTAGGGTCATTCCCTCCAGAAATGTCTGGGAACTTGCAGGTGCCTTGGTGGAAGAGTGGGGTAACATCTCACAGCAAGAACTGGCAAATCTGGTGCAGTTGATGAGGAGGAGATGCACTGCAGTACTTAATGCAGCTGGTGGCCACACCAGATATTGACTGTTACTTTTGATTTTGACCCCCCCTTTGTTCAGGGACACATTACTCCATTTCTGTTAGTCACATGTCTGTGGAACTTGTTCAATTTATGTCTCAGTTGTTGAATCTTGTTATATTCATACAAATATTTACACATTTTAAGTTTGATGAAAATGAACACAGTTTATTGTTCTGCGTTTAGTGGGACCCCCGTCTGTGTCAGATCAGTTAGTCTACGTACCACTACGTTGGCAAGACATAAACTACAGAAAATGTAGTTGTTTAATGTGAGAAGTTCAGCAATGTTAAGATTTTGAAAGTTGTTTACTGTACGCCCAGCATAACAGATACAACCAGATATGTTACACAGACCATTATGGGTACATCATGGACTTACAGACAAGAGAGAATTATGGGTACTGTGGTACATCATGGACATACAAACAACAGAGAATGATGGGTAGTGTAGTACATCATGGACTTACAGAAATGGCAGAGATGCAGATGTGGTAGAGTCTATCATCAGCTGTAGGGTCACATGGTGGGATTACTCTGCAAAGTAACATTCACAAACACAGACACACTGCATTATGGGTACTGTAGTTGTATTACAGCTGTATATAATGTAATGCTTCATGATAATGTTATAATTGTTCATAGGAATGCTATAATGCTTCATGGTAATGCAATAATGATTCATATTAATGCTATAATGCTTCATTTAAATGCTATAATGCTTAATGGTAATTCTACAGTGCTTCATGGTGATGCTATAACGCAACATGGCAGTGCTATAATGCTTCATAGTAATGCTACAATGCTTCATAGTAGTACTATAATGCTTCATGGCAATGCTATAATGCTTCATGGTAATAATATGATGCTTCATAGTAATGCTACATTGCCTCATAGTAAATCTACAATGCTTCAAAGTAATACTATAATGCTTAACAGTAATGCTATAACGCTTAACAGTAATGCTATAATGCTTAATAGTAATGCTATATTGCTTCATAATAATGCTAAAATGCTTAATGGTAATGCTATACTATTCCATAGTAATACTATAGTGCTTCATAGAAATGGTATAATGCTTCATAGTAATGCTATAATGCTTCATAGTAATGCTTCATGGTAACGCTATAATGTTTCATAGTAATGCTATATTGCTTCATAATAATGCTAAAATGCTTAATGGTAATGCTATACTATTCCATAGTAATACTATAGTGCTTCATAGAAATGGTATAATGCTTCATAGTAATGCTATAATGCTTCATAGTAATGCTTCATGTTGAGGCTACAACGATTCACAGCTGTAATGCTTCATAGGGTACTGTAGGAATAATCCTAATACTTGGGATAGTTCTTCATAAAAAACTTTGGTATTTCTGGGTCTCATAGTAAAGCAGCAGTTATAGTAAAGCTACTGTAGCAGTAATGCTTTGACTAATGCCAGCTGTAATGGTGGGATAGATAGGCTTTTACTGGGCCTCGTAGTAAGCTAATGCTAGTAGAAATGCTAGCAGGGAATGCCAGGGATATATCGTGCATGATACGTAGGCCTAGAGGCTCATATTCATTAGGACACAGCATAGCAAAATCTTTTGCAACTGAAACTGAAATGAGCAATTCTTATTGGACAAGTTCAACTAGTCCCTACCAGTCTGTTTTCTTCCGTTTGTTCCCAATGAATGAGACACAGGCCTGCCAGAGCAGGGAGGTTTGGCTGACAGACGGAGGTGCTACAATGTCTGAGTAAAACATTCATATCTGTTGCAGAATATTTTTTTGCTACACTGTGCCCTAATCAATACAACCCAGGACAAAGAGCCTGCAGGTTGTTAGAGCAGGGACGTGTGATTGACAGCTGACTGACACGGACGATGCCGTATGTTAGTGTTACTAAACCAAGTGACTGTTACTAAACTAAACTATCAGCAGGTAACCTAGTGGTTAGACCTTTGGGCCAGTAACTGAAAGGTTGCTGGATCGAATCCCCGAGCTGACAAGGTAAAAATCTGTCGTTCTGCCCCTGAACAAGGCAGTTAACCCACTGTTCCCTGGGCGCCGAAGACGTGGATATCGATTAAGGCAGCCTCCCGCACCTCTTTGATTCAGAGGGGTTGAGTTAAATGCGTGAAGACACATTTCATTCAAAGGCATTCAGTTTTACAACTGACTAGGTATCCCCCTTTCCCTTTCCAACTGACTAGGTATCCCCCTTTCCCTTTCCAACTGACTAGGTATCCCCCTTTACAACTGACTAGGTATCCCCCTTTCCAACTGACTAGATATCCCCCTTTACAACTGACTAGGTATCCCCCTTTCCCTTTCCAACTGACTAGGTATCCCCCTTTCCCTTTCCCCAGTGTCTGAGTCTTACTAAACCTAGAGGTAAACCCTGGAGCAAAGGACCTGTTTTGGATGTGTTTATGCTGCCAGAATACATCCCCTGGTCTCAGTAAAACACAGCATTATCATGGGCAACAGCAGTAGAATTCAAATTACAACGCAGACATTTGACCAGTCCGACTTTAAGCCTAAGGAGTAAAGGTAAACAATTATTTGTCATCCATCATAAACATTGTTCAAATATAATATAAGGGGTGAAAGTAAAGAAAAGCACACAACATAGCTATAATCAGACTGAAAAGACAGACCGTTTAGGCTCAGAGTAACACTGAAAAGACAGACTGTTTAGGCTCAGAGTAACACTGAAAAGACAGACCTTTTAGGCTCAGAGTAACACTGAAAAGACAACACGTTTAGGCTCAGAGTAACACTGAAAAGACAGACCGTTTAGGCTCAGAGTAACACTGAAAAGACAGACCGTTTAGGCTCAGAGTAACACTGAAAAGACAGACCGTTTAGGCTCAGAGTAACACTGAAAAGACAGCATGTTTAGGCTCAGAGTAACACTGAAAAGACAGACCGTTTAGGCTCAGAGTAACACTGAAAAGACAGACCGTTTAGGCTCAGAGTAACACTGAAAAGACAGACCGTTTAGGCACAGAGTAACACTGAAAAGACAGACCGTTTATGCTCAGAGTAACACTGAAAAGACAGACCGTTTAGGCTCAGAGTAACACTGAAAAGACAGACCGTTTAGGCTCAGAGTAACACTGAAAAGACAGACCGTTTAGGCTCAGAGTAACACTGAAAAGACAGACCGTTAGGCTCAGAGTAACACTGAAAAGACAGAACGTTTAGGCTCAGAGTAACACTGAAAAGATAGAACGTTAATAACACTGATCACCTCCAGGCTTCAGCCACGTCTACTGTCTGGCGATATTAGTTAATAACACTGATCACCTCCAAGCTTCGGCCAGGTCTACTGTCTGGCGCTATTAGTTAATAACACTGATCACCTCCAAGCTTCGGCCAGGTCTACTGTCTGGCACTATTAGTTAATAACACCGATCACCTCCAGGCTTCAGCCAGGTCTACTGTCTGGCGATATTAGTTAATAACACTGATCACCTCCAAGCTTCGGCCAGGTCTACTGTCTGGCGCTATTAGTTAATAACACTGATCACCTCCAGGCTTCAGCCAGGTCTACTGTCTGGCACTATTAGTTAATAACACTGATCACCTCCAGGCTTCAGCCAGGTCTACTGTCTGGCGATATTAGTTAATAACACTGATCACCTCCAGGCTTCAGCCACATCTACTGTCTGGCACTATTAGTTAATAACACCGATCACCTCCAGGCTTCAGCCAGGTCTACTGTCTGGCGATATTAGTTAATAACACTGATCACCTCCAAGCCTCAGCCACATCTACTGTCTGGCACTATTAGTTAATAACACCGATCACCTCCAGGCTTCAGCCAGGTCTACTGTCTGGAGATATTAGTTAATAACACTGATCACCTCCAAGCCTCAGCCACATCTACTGTCTGGAGATATTTGTGTTTCAGCCACGTGTACTGTCTGGAGATATTATTTATGCACCTGAGGCAAATCTAGTTAAAGACTTGACCGTATTGAAGCAGTTCACCCAAATGAATGATTCAAACATTTAACCAACGGTGTATGAAGCAGATTTCAAAACATTCAAATCATAACCCCACACAAAAAGTCGAACTATGAAACAACAAGAAGTGCATTCTCATATGGATGGGGTTGTCATCCAGAATGGTATAATACAGTTACTCCCATAGAGATGTCATTGCTGTGTACTCACTTGACTGGGACCTTGGTGGACACTTTAAACATTGATACAACGAAAGGATTAGGGAGAGGATTTCACTGATAACCAAGTCACAAGCCCACAACAAGTAGTAGAGAACAATGAAACAACAATGTTTGGAACAACAGAGATTGTACAACTGGAATAATAAGAGTTAACAGTACTCACTCAGCTGGGACCTTGGTAGGCACAGGGTTCTCCATGTTCCAATCAGGGTAGTCATAGTAGTCCTTTGCTATGTCTTCAGTGGCACTCATCCTGCTGTCTGGCTCTAGTTCCCACAGATCCTATGGCCGATGAAAAGATTCTAGAACACTGTATAGAACACTCTAGAATACGCTTGGAACTCTCCCGGAACTCTCGGGAACACTCTCGGATCACCCTAGAACTCACTCTAGAACACGCTTGGAACTCTCCCGGAACTCTCTGGAACACTCTCGGATAACCCTAGAACTCACTCTAGAACACGTTTGGAACTCTCCCGGAACTCTCAGGAACACTCTCGGATCACCCTAGAACTCACTCTAGAACAGTATAACACTGCTGTTCACCCAACTATCAGGTACTATGTAACTCAGCACAGGTCTCCTTTTGATCAAGAGGAAAAAAGTTGAGTCGTTTCTCCAAAAGTTTGGTGGTGTTTGCATTTCTGGCTGGTGTGATGTGGTGTGGTGCCCTCGCCGTACCCTGTGATTGGTCTCCTCTCTTTTGCTCTCTTTTGCTCTCTGTTCTTCTCTCTCGCTCTTCAGGTGCCTGGGTCCTCTGTGGGGCTGCAGTACTGTGATGTGACAGGTCCTTGCTGAGTGGCTCCTGGCTTCGAGGCTGCGGCTCCGTACTGCAGGCTGGGTCTGTCTGTCTGTCTATCTCACCCCCTTTTCTCAGTCCCACGCCACAACAGGCTTTTTTCAGACGAGGATTACCAACCAGACTGGGACACTGGGGAGAGAGAGGGGAGAGAGAGAGTGAGAGAGTGTGTGAGAGAGAGAGAGAGAGAGAGAGAGAGAGAGAGAGAGAGAGAGAGAGAGAGAGAGAGAGAGAAGAGTGTGAAATTAAAGTAGGGACAGAAAGTTTCAGCAGCCAATCAGCTAATCTTCTGTCCCACCTGCAGCTTAGTGGGGTTAGAGATTCTTCCTGTGTGTTTGCCCGGGCTGGGTTATTACTGGATATCACATCAGTTATCAGTGTTCAATAAAGATCCCTGCCTTCCATCTTCTCATTCATACATCCTGACTGATGGAACATAGTGGCAGCAACAGACCGGAACAACCCTCCTGTACAGTTGCCTGTAACTAGGCTAGCAAAACTAGGCTAGACATTTTAGGAAAGTAACCAGAATTGTAAAACCCTAACCCTATACAACCCTAGCCCTATACAACCCTAGCCCTATAAACCCTAACCCTATACAACCCTAAGCCCTATACAACCCTAGCCCTATACAACCCTAACCCTATACACCCTAGCCCTATACAACCCTAAGCCCTATACAACCCTAACCTATACAACCCTAGCCCTATACAACCTACCCTATACAACCCTAACCCTATACAACCCTAACCCTATACAACCCTAGCCTATACAACCCTAGCCCTATACAACCCTAGCCCTATACAACCCTACCCTATACAACCCTAGCCCTATACAACCCTAAGCCCTATACAAACCCTAGCCCTATACAACCCTAGCCCTATACAACCCTAGCCCTATACAACCCTAGCCCTAACAAACCCTAACCCTATACAACCCTAGCCCTATACAACCCTAACCCCTATACAACCCTAACCCTATACAACCCTAGCCCTATACAACCCTAGCCCTATACAACCCTAGCCCTATACAACCCTATACACCCTAGCCCTATACAACCCTAGCCCTATACACCCTACCCTATACAACCCTAGCCCTATACAAACCCTAACCTATACAACCCTAGCCCTATACAACCCTAGCCCTATACAACCCTAGCCCTATACAACCCTAGCCCTATACAACCCTAACCCTATACAACCCTAGCCCTATACAACCCTAACCCTATACAACCCTAAGCCCTATACAACCCTAACCTATACAACCCTAACCCTATACAACCCTAGCCCTATACAACCCTAGCCCTATACAACCCTAACCCTATACAACCCTAGCCCTATACAACCCTAACCCTATACAACCCTAGCCCTATACAACCCTACCCTATACAACCCTAGCCCTATCCAACCCTAACCCTATACAAACCTAGCCCTATACAACCCTAACCCTATACAACCCTAACCCTATACAACCCTAGCCCTATACAACCCTACCCTATACAACCCTAACCCTATACAACCCTAGCCCTATACAACCCTAACCCTATACAACCCTAACCCTAACCCTACAAACCCTAACCCTATACAACCCCTAGCCCTATACAACCCTAACCCTATACAAACCCTAACCCTATACAACCCTAGCCCTATACAACCCTAACCCTATACAACCCTAACCCTATAACAACCCTAGCCCTATACAACCCTAACCCTATACAACCCTAACCCTATACAACCCTAAGCCCTATACAACCCTAAACCCTATACAACCCTAGCCCTATACAACCCTAACCCTATACCAACCCTACCCCTATACAACCCTAACCCTATACAAACCCTAGCCCTATACAACCCTAACCCTATACAACCCTAACCCTATACAACCCTAACCCTATACAACCCTAACCCTATACAAACCCTAGCCTATACAAAACCCTAGCCCTATACAACCCTAACCCTATACAACCCTAACCCTATACAACCCTAGCCCTATACAACCCTAACCCTATACAACCCTAACCCTATACAACCCTAACCCTATACAAACCCTAGCCCTATACAACCCTAACCCTATACAACCCTAACCCTATACAACCCTAGCCCTATACAACCCTAACCCTATACAACCCTAGCCCTATACAACCCTAACCCTATACAACCCTAACCCTATACAACCCTAACCCTATACAACCCTAACCCTATACAACCCTAGCCCTATACAACCCTAACCCTATACAACCCTAACCCTATACAACCCTAGCCCTATACAACCCTAACCCTATACAACCATATCCCTATACAACCCTAACCCTATACAATCCTAACCCTATACAACCCTAACCCTATACAACCCTAGCCCTATACAACCCTAACCCTATACAACCATATCCCTATACAACCCTAACCCTATACAACCCTAACCCTATACAACCCTAACCCTATACAACCCTAACCCTATACAACCCTAGCCCTATACAACCCTAACCCTATACAACCATATCCCTATACACCCTAACCCTATACAACCCTAGCCCTATACAACCCTAACCCTATACAACCATATCCCTATACAACCCTAACCCTATACAACCCTAACCATATACAACCCTAACCCTATACAACCCTAACCCTATACAACCCTAGCCCTATACAACCCTAACCCTATACAACCCTAACCCTATACAACCCTAACCCTATACAACCCTAACCCTATACACCCTAACCCTATACAACCCTAACCCTATACAACCCTAACCCTATACAACCATATCCCTATACAACCCTAACCCTATACAACCCTAACCCTATACAACCCTATAGTTTTCTTTAACTGTTACTGACTGACCTGTGACTAGACCTGTAACTGATCTGTGACTGACCTGTGACTAGACCTGTAACTGATCTGTGACTGACCTGTGACTAGACCTGTGACTGACCTGTGACTAGACCTGTGACTGACCTATGACTAGACCTGAGACTAGACCTGTGACTGACCTGTGACTGACCTGTGACTAGACCTGAGACTAGATCTGTGACTGACCTGTTATTAGACCTGTGACTGACCTGATACTGACATGTGACTAGACATGTGACTAGACCTGTGACTGACCTGTGACTGACTTGTGACTGACCTGTGACTGACCTGAGACTAGACCTGTGACTGACCTGTGACTGACCTGAGACTAGACCTGTGACTGACCTGTTATTAGACCTGTGACTAGACCTGTGACTAGACCTGTGACTGACCTGAGACTAGATCTGTGACTGACCTGTTATTAGACCTGTGACTGACCTGATACTGACATGTGACTAGACCTGTGACTGACCTGTGACTGACTTGTGACTGACCTGTGACTGACCTGTGACTGACCTGTGACTAGACCTGTGACTAGACCTGTGACTAGACCTGAGACTAGACCTGTGACTGACCTGAGACTGAATGTTACTGACCTGTAGCTGGTAGAGAGTTGTATGGTGAAATGAGAAGGGAGGGATGAGAGAGACAGAGGACAGGTAGGTAGACATTTATAAACCCCATCATGACAGGGATTGTGTGGGTAGCTCCTGCTGACAGTTAAATGTTCCATAGTGATAACATTAATGACTAACACTGTGGGGTTTCCTCTCTGTCACAGACAGGGTCATTATCTCTCTTTGTGTAAGGTTACCTTCCTACCAAGCCTGGATGAGTCAAACTAGAATGTGTCAGACAGCAGCACAACCTGAGACCACACACATTATAGGGAAACAAGCATCACACACACACACAGACACACACACACACACACACACACACACACACACACACACACAAATAAACACACACACACACGTAACACCGCACATTAACCATCAAGAAGGAGTTCCATATACTAAATGATCGCAGTTCTTTAATCTACATCAGATAAACATTTACAAAAAGTTTTACATACAGGCTCATACAGGAACCTCTGCTCTTGTCATGACACAGACTGACCAGGTGAATCCACTTCAACCTGTGTAGATGAAGGGGAGGAGACATGTTAAAGAATATTTGTGTCTTCCACATACAACCCTCTGAATCGAAGAGGTGGTTTGGGGGCTGCCTTAACCAAAGTCCACATCATTGGTGCCTGGGGAGAAGTTGTGTGGGGGCTCAGGGCAGAACGGAGGATTTAAAACAAGCAACCTTTTGGTTATTGCCCCATATGCTCTAATCGCCAGGGCTACCTGCCAACTGACTGAGATTAAGACTGTAGCTTTTCTTTCCACACTGCAGTCTTTGTACATTGTAGTGGTCTTTGTACACGTGAAGTACATTGGACATTGTGGGCAAGTTCAATACAGAGTGCAGTACATTGGATTTAAAGACGAAGGATCAACCGAAGAACCAATTCAGTTTCTAATTTTAGGACATTTTTCTGCAAATCAGTTTGTTGTAAAACTATGAAGGGTTTTGAAGGTAGAACGCATGCTGCTCCAGAACAAAGACTATTAAGGGTCAGCAGAAGATGGGAACTACTTCAGGATCTCATTGTAAACCATTTCAGGGAGAATTACTAGAGAAAGAAGGAAACAGTAGACTGATTTATTGGAGGTGGAGGGGGATGTTTCCTCTACCTTGGAGGTGGAGGGGGATGTTTCCTCTACCTTGGAGGGGGATGTTTCATCTACCTTGGAGGGGGATGTTTCCTCTACCTTGGAGGTGGAGTTGGAGGGGGATGTTTCCTCTACCTTGGAGGGGGATGTTTCCTCTACCTTGGAGGGGGAGTTGGAGGGGGATATTCCCTCTACCTTGGAGGTGGAGTTGGAGGGGGATATTCCCTCTACCTTGGAGGTGGAGTTGGAGGGGGATGTTTCCTCTACCTTGGAGGGGGAGTTGGAGGGGGATATTCCCTCTACCTTGGAGGTGGAGTTGGAGGGGGATGTTTCCTCTACCTTGGAGGTGGAGTTGGAGGGGGATGTTTCCTCTACCTTGGAGGTGGAGTTGGAGGGGGATGTTTCCTCTACCTTGGAGGTGGAGTTGGAGGGGGATGTTTCCTCTACCTTGGAGGTGGAGTTGGAGGGGGATGTTTCCTCTACCTTGGAGGTGGAGGGGGATGTTTCCTCTACCTTGGAGGGGGATGTTTCCTCTACCTTGGTGGTGGAGTTGGAGGGGGATGTTTCCTCTACCTTGGAGGTGGAGTTGGAGGGGGATGTTTCCTCTACCTTGGAGGGGGATGTTTCCTCTACCTTGGAGGTGGAGTTGGAGGGGGATGTTTCCTCTACCTTGGAGGGGGATGTTTCCTCTACTTTGGAGGGGGATGTTTCCTCTACCTTGGAGGGGGAGGTCCCCTCTACCTTGGAGGGGGATGTTCCCTCTACCTTGGAGGTGGAGGGGGATGTTGCCTCTGGACTTGTAGGTGGAGGGGTATGTTGCCTCTGGACTTGGAAGGGGAGGGGGATGTTGCCTCTACATTTGAGGTGGAGGGGGATGTTGCCTCTGGACTTGTAGGTGGAAGGGTATGTTGCCTCTGGACTTTTGGGCTTGATTGACACAAAATCTGCTAATTTTCCCACCAGCGGTGTATTTCTATCAGACTGAGGATTAAAGGCGTTATGAAGTAGTGCACATCTGTCATGTGTGCTCCCTCTTCGGCTCCCTCTTCGGCTTCCTCTTCTGCTCCCTCTTCATCACCAGGCTGCTCGTTATGGCATCATTACGTGCACCTGCGCATCACCAGACTCACCTGGACTCCACCACTTCCCTGATTAATTAACATTTATGTTACCTTTATTTATTAATATAGTCACTCCCTGAACTTGCTTCCTGACTCTCAGCGCACATCGTTACAGAATAACGCCTCACCTAAGGGAAGCATCAGAGAGTGGTGTTTTTGTGTGTCAGGTGGAATGACGTTGGGTCTGGGAGCCGCTACAGGCTCTTGTGCCTCAGTCGGATCGCCAGGCTCCCCTGTGTCCACTGGCTCGTCAGGCTCTCGTGCCTCATTCGGATCGCCTGGCTCCCCTGTGTCCACTGGCTCGTCAGGCTCTCGTGCCTCAGTCGGATCGCCTGGCTCCCCTGTGTCCACTGGCTCGTCAGGCTCTCGTGCCTCAGTCGGATCGCCTGGCTCCCCTGTGTCCACTGGCTCGTCAGGCTCTCGTGCCTCAGTCGGATCGCCTGGCTCCCCTGTGTCCACTGGCTCGTCAGGCTCTCGTGCCTCAGTCGGATCGCCAGGCTCCCCTGTGTCCACTGACTCGTCAGGCTCTCGTGCCTCAGTCGGATCGCCTGGCTCCCCTGTGTCCACTGGCTCGTCAGGCTCTTGTGCCTCAGTCGGATCGCCTGGCTCCCCTGTGTCCACTGGCTCGTCAGGCTCTTGTGCCTCAGTCGGATCGCCTGGCTCCCCTGTGTCCACTGGCTCGTCAGGCTCTCGTGCCTCAGTCGGATCGCCTGGCTCCCAGTCTGTCAGGTTCCAGCATCCTTGCCGGCGACAGGTTCACACGCATCAGCAGGTGTGACCGTTCCGCTCCTGATCCCCGGGACCGTCTCTTGGGTTGGCGTCCTGTGGCTGGAGCCGAATATGCTGGAGAGTGGGTACCGTCAGGTATGCTCTCTCCGGTGCTCTAGGTTGCCATTCTCCTGTGTCTCAGCCGGATTGACAGGATTCCCTCGCCTCTGCAGAGGTGTCCGGTCTGCTCCTGATCCCCAGGATCGTCATTTTGGTCAGCGTCCTGCGGTTAGGAGACGCTCGTCTGGGAAGGGGTACTGTCATGTGTGTTCCCTCTCTGGCCTCTAGGTCACCAGGCTGCTCGTTACGGCGCTCACCTGTCACCATCGTTACGTGCACCTGCTCGTCATCAGACTTACATGGACACCATCACTTCCCTGATTACCTTCCCTACATGATGTCCCTTTGGTTCATTCCCTCGTGTTATTGTTTCTGTTTCAGTGTCATGTCGTTGCGGTGTTCGTGTTTCTTGTTTTGCATTACGTTGTGTTTATTTATTGAAACACTCCCTCCCTGAACGTGCTTCCCGACTCTCAGCGTACATCTTTACATCATCATCAAGATGTCCCACAATATGAATATCAACAATTGCGCAAGAAATCGTTTCCATCACAATTTGACACATACTTCATCTTACCAACACAACACAAAAAGTTGCCTGTTGACATTTATAAAAATGTACCAACACTTCCTGTTTCCATCACGTGTCTTTAAAATATGCTGTATATAGACGCTATGACTTTACTAAAGTATAAAGTATAATTCCGTCAACTTTTCAAAGCTCTGTTTGTGAGTTCAGATCTCTATCACTTGAAGCATGCCGACAAAATGAAAATAAATGCACACGCGTTTACATTCTGTGCTTGGTTCTGTGCTTCAAGTGGTAGAAATCTGAAAGCAGCACTAGAAGTTTGAAAAGTTGACGTAATTCTACTTTCCTATGTGTATATTGTCTGTCACGTTCTGACCCTAGTTCTTGTGTTATTTGTTTGTTTTAGTTGGTCAGGACGTGAGTTGGGTGGGCATTCTATGTTTTGTGTTTCTAGGTTGTTTTTCTGTGTTCGGCCTAGTATGGTTCTCAATCAGAGGCAGGTGTCGTTAGTTGTCTCTGATTGAGAATCATACTTAGGTAGCCTGGGTTTCACTGTTTGTGAATTCAACGTCGGTGTCACGAATGTCACGAATGTCGTTGTAAGGATTGTCGGACCAAAATGCAGCGTGGTTCAACATATTTATTCACTGAACCGGCACAAAAAAAACTATAAAGCACAAACGAAATGTGAAACTATGGCAACTAACCAAAAACAAGATCCCACAAAAAACCCAGTGAGAAAAGGCTGTCTAAATATGATCCCCAATCAGAGACAACGATAGACAGCTGCCTCTGATTGGGAACCATACCAGGCCAACATAGAAATACAAAAACTAGATTTACCCACCCTGGTCACACCCCGACTTAACGCAATTAGAGAATAAAAGGCTAAGGTCAGGGCATGACAGTCGGGTCTTCAGGCTACTCCAGTGAGTGTAATTGGCTCCAATTAGGAGTGGATAAATCATTAGAATGAAGATATTCCCCTCTTTTCTACTAAAGGTATGTAATTAAAAATGTGTTTATTTTGTTGTTGGTTGTGATATTCATTAAAACATTTAAATACATTTTGTATTTATTCCAGTTTACATTATTTATGTATTTTTTGACTGACTCCCTACAGTACCCCCAGTTGAATACCTCTGAATCAATGGATTCATCTTAAGATAGGTAGGTGAGACAACAACATATTTCCCTCAACAAACTATACCCTCGGTTGAATACCTCTGAAGGGAATATTTCCCTCAACAAAGTATTTACCCAAGGTTGAATAGTTCTGAAACTATTTACCAACTGTCAGTCGTTGTAGGAAAAGACAAGAGCATTTATTTTGGGGAGGAGCCAACAAAGCAACGCTGTCATTGGTCATAGGTCGTGTGTAACTAGGCAACAGAAAAAGCCAAACGCCTTGCAACAGAAAATGAAAATCAGTTCTTACTGAACAGTCAGATGCTATATTCTTATTCTGTTTCATTCTCTTCCATTTGGTGGCTAACGAACACAGCCGTGGTGCGACAGAAAAGGTTGAATGGAATATGTAGAACAGTGTGTTTCTGAACCAGTGTCAGAAGGAGAGACCTACGGTTGGGTACTGGAGCTATTGTAACACTTAGAGGCCAGTTACCTACCTCCTGTGTGCGTATGTATGTATGTGTGTGTGTGTGTGTGTGTGTGTGTGTGTGTGTGTGTGTGTGTGTGTGTGTGTGTGTGTGTGTGTGTGTGTGTGTGTGTGTGTGTGTGTGTGTGTGTGTGTGTGTGTGTGTGTGTGTGTGTGTGTGTGTGTGTTGAGACTATGCTGGTTGGTTTTGCAACCCAATCTCCGCGTCAGGGGTTCACTCATTACAGGATTACAGTGAAAGACTGAAAAGAAAAACACTCCTACTAAGTACTAACACTCCTGAGAAAACAGAGGCTGCATCCCACATGGCACCCTAGTCCCTACAGGGCCCATAGTGCTCTGGTAAATAATAGTGCAGTCTATATGGGCTAGGATGACATTTGGGATGCCACCAGTGTCTGGACTAGGGGGCCAAATAAGCTCCTGAACAAAGAAAAGACAGGCCTGACAAATAAAGAGGTCGCTGAACAAAGAATGAAGCCTTGGAATGACATCAGAGGGATGCCGGCCTGATCACGCCAGACAGCTATCAGGTGTGTGTGTGTGTGTGTGTTTGTGTGTGTGTGTGTGTGTGTGTGTGTGTGTGTGTGTGTGTGTGTGTGTGTGTGTGTGTGTGTGTGTGTGTGTGTGTGTGTGTGTGTGTGTGTGTGTGTGTGTGTGTGTGTGTGTGTGTGTGTGTGTGTGTGTGTGTGTGTGTGTAGAGTTACTACTTACTACTAACTCCAACAGGTCCTTTGAAATAAAGCACCAGAAACAAAGACAAGATCCTTGACAAAATAGAGGTGATTGGATCACTGATCCTCTACTTCTTTAACAATCCAAACATGAACGGTATGTTTTAGCCTCCATCTCCAGCCATCTTTGGTCCTCTGTAACCCAGATGGTAGAGCATGGCTCTTGCAATACCAGAGTAGTGGGTTTCATCTCCAGCCATCTTTGGTCCTCTGTAACCCAGATGGTAGAGCATGGCTCTTGCAATACCAGAGTAGTGGGTTTCATCTCCAGCCATCTTTGGTCCTCTGTAACCCAGATGGTAGAGCATGGCTCTTGCAATACCAGAGTAGTGGGTTTCATCTCCAGTCATCTTTGGTCCTCTGTAACCCAGTTGGTAGAGCATGGCTCTTGCAATACCAGGGTAGTGGGTTTGATTTCCAGGACCACATGTACGCAAGACTCTGGATAAAAGTGTCTGGTAAATGGAATATTATATATCTGGAACGCTAACAAACCCCTGCTAGTGGAATCAGAACTGTTTTAGGTTACAGGAAGAACATCATGACAACAATATACATTTCAGATACTTTGAGATTTTTGTATGACAGTAATCTCAACAGTAACCAGTAATCTCAACAGTAACCAGTAATCTCAACAGTAACCTACAGCAGTAATCTCAACAGTAACCTACAGCAGTAATCTCAACAGTAACCTACCACAGTAATCTCAACAGTAACCTACAGCAGTAATCTCAACAGTAACCTACAGCAGTAATCTCAACAGTAACCTACAGCAGTAATCTCAACAGTAACCTACAGCAGTAATCTCAACAGTAACCTACAGCAGTAATCTCAACAGTAACCTACAACAGTAATCTCAACAGTAACCTACCACAGTAATCTCAACAGTAACCTACAGCAGTAATCTCAACAGTAACCTACAGCAGTAATCTCAACAGTAACCTACAGCAGTAATCTCAACAGTAACCTACAACAGTAATCTCAACAGTAACCTACAGCAGTAATCTCAACAGTAACCTACCACAGTAATCTCAACAGTAACCTACCACAGTAATCTCAACAGTAACCTACCACAGTAATCTCAACAGTAACCTACAGCAGTAATCTCAACAGTAACCTACAGCAGTAATCTCAACAGTAACCTACAGCAGTAATCTCAACAGTAACCTACAGCAGTAATCTCAACAGTAACCTACAGCAGTAATCTCAACAGTAACCTACCACAGTAATCTCAACAGTAACCTACCACAGTAATCTCAACAGTAACCTACCACAGTAATCTCAACAGTAACCTACAGCAGTAATCTCAACAGTAACCTACAGCAGTAATCTCAACAGTAACCTACAGCAGTAATCTCAACAGTAACCTACAGCAGTAATCTCAACAGTAACCTACAACAGTAATCTCAACAGTAACCAGTAATCTCAACAGTAACCTACAGCAGTAATCTCAACAGTAACCTACCACAGTAATCTCAACAGTAACCTACAGCAGTAATCTCAACAGTAACCTACCACAGTAATCTCAACAGTAACCTACAGCAGTCATCTCAACAGTAACCTACCACAGTAATCTCAACAGTAACCTACAGCAGTAATCTCAACAGTAACCTACAGCAGTAATCTCAACAGTAACCTACAGCAGTAATCTCAACAGTAACCTACAGCAGTAATCTCAACAGTAACCTACAGCAGTAATCTCAACAGTAACCTACAGCAGTAATCTCAACAGTAACCTACAGCAGTAATCTCAACAGTAACCAGTAATCTCAACAGTAACCAGTAATCTCAACAGTAACCTACAGCAGTAATCTCAACAGTAACCTACAGCAGTAATCTCAACAGTAACCTACAGCAGTAATCTCAACAGTAACCTACAGCAGTAATCTCAACAGTAACCTACAGCAGTAATCTCAACAGTAACCTACAGCAGTAATCTCAACAGTAACCTACAGCAGTAATCTCAACAGTAACCTACAGCAGTAATCTCAACAGTAACCTACCACAGTAATCTCAACAGTAACCTACAGCAGTAATCTCAACAGTAACCTACCACAGTAATCTCAACAGTAACCTACAGCAGTAATCTCAACAGTAACCTACAGCAGTAATCTCAACAGTAACCAACAGCAGTAATCTCAACAGTAACCTACAGCAGTAATCTCAACAGTACCCTACAGCAGTAATCTCAACAGTAACCTACAGCAGTAATCTCAACAGTAACCTACAGCAGTAATCTCAACAGTAACCTACAGCAGTAATCTCAACAGTAACCTACAGCAGTAATCTCAACAGTAACCTACAGCAGTAATCTCAACAGTAACCTACAGCAGTAATCTCAACAGTACCTACAGCAGTAATCTCAACAGTAACCTACAACAGTAATCTCAAACAGTAACCTACAGCAGTAATCTCAACAGTAACCTACAGCAGTAATCTCAACAGTAACCTACCACAGTAATCTCAACAGTAACCAGTAATCTCAACAGTAACCTACAGCAGTAATCTCAACAGTAACCTACCACAGTAATCTCAACAGTAACCAGTAATCTCAACAGTAACCTACAGCAGTAATCTCAACAGTAACCAGTAATCTCAACAGTAACCTACAGCAGTAATCTCAACAGTAACCTACAGCAGTAATCTCAACAGTAACCTACCACAGTAATCTCAACAGTAACCTACAGCAGTAATCTCAACAGTAACCTACCAGCAGTAATCTCAACAGTAACCAAGTAATCTCAACAGTAACCGTACAGCAGTAATCTCAACAGTAACCTACAGCAGTAATCTCAACAAGTAACCAGTAATCTCAACAGTAACCTACAGCAGTAAGTAATCTCAACAGTAACCTACAGCAGTAATCTCAACAGTAACCTACAGCAGTAATCTCAACAGTAACCTACAGCAGTAATCTCAACAGTAACCTACAGCAGTAATCTCAACAGTAACCTACAGCAGTAATCTCAACAGTAACCTACAGCAGTAATCTCAACAGTAACCTACAGCAGTAATCTCAACAGTAACCTACAGCAAGTAATCTCAACAGTAACCTACAGCAGTAATCTCAACAGTAACCTACAGCAGTAATCTCAACAGTAACCTACAGCAGTAATCTCAACAGTAACCTACAGCAGTAATCTCAACAGTAACCTACACAGTAATCTCAACAGTAACCTACAGCAGTAATCTCAACAGTAACCTACCAGCAGTAATCTCAACAGTAACCTACAGCAGTAATCTCAACAGTAACCTACAGCAGTAATCTCAACAGTAACCTACAGCAGTAATCTCAACAGTAACCTACAGCAGTAATCTCAACAGTAACCTACAGCAGTAATCTCAACAGTAACCTACACAGTAATCTCAACAGTAACCTACCAGCAGTAATCTCAACAGTAACCTACAGCAGTAATCTCAACAGTAACCTACAGCAGTAATCTCAACAGTAACCTACAGCAGTAATCTCAACATACCTACAGCAGTAATCTCAACAGTAACCTACAGCAGTAATCTCAACAGTAACCTACAGCAGTAATCTCAACAGTAACCTACAGCAGTAATCTCAACAGTAACCTACAGCAGTAATCTCAACAGTAACCTACAGCAGTAATCTCAACAGTAACCTACAGCAGTAATCTCAACAGAGTAATCTCAACAGTAACCAGTAATCTCAACAGTAACCTACAGCAGTAATCTCAACAGTAACCTACAGCAGTAATCTCAACAGTAACCTACAGCAGTAATCTCAACAGTAACCTACAGCAGTAATCTCAACAGTAACTACAGCAGTAATCTCAACAGTAACCTACAGCAGTAATCTCAACAGTAACCTACAGCAGTAATCTCACAGTACCTACAGCAGTAATCTCAACAGTAACCAACAACAGTGATCTCAACAGTAACCTACAGCAGTAATCTCAACAGTAACCAGTAATCTCAACAGTAACCTACAGCAGTAATCTCAACAGTAACCTACCACAGTAATCTCAACAGTAACCTACAGCAGTAATCTCAACCAGTAACCAGTAATTCTCAACAGTAACCTACAGCAGCTAATCTCAACAGTAACCTACAGCAGTAATCTCAACAGTAACCAACAACAGTGATCTCAACAGTAACCTACAGCAGTAATCTCAACAGTAACCAACAACAGTAATCTCAACAGTAACCTACAGCAGTAATCTCAACAGTAACCTACAGCAGTAATCTCAACAGTAACCAACAACAGTGATCTCAACAGTAACCTACAGCAGTAATCTCAACAGTAACCAACAACAGTGATCTCAACAGTAACCTACAGCAGTAATCTCAACAGTAACCAGTAATCTCAACAGTAACCTACAGCAGTAATCTCAACAGTAACCTACAGCAGTAATCTCAACAGTAACCAACAACAGTAATCTCAACAGTAACCAACAACAGTAATCTCAACAGTAACCTACAGCAGTAATCTCAACAGTAACCTACAGCAGTAATCTACAACAGTAACCTACAGCAGTAATCTCAACAGTAACCTACCACAGTATCTCAACAGTAACCTACAGCAGTAATCTCAAACAGTAACCTACAGCAGTAATCTCAACAGTAACCTACAGCAGTAATCTCAACAGTAACCTACAGCAGTAATCTCAACAGTAACCTACAGCAGTAATCTCAACAGTAAACCTACAGCAGTAATCTCAACAGTAACCTACAGAGTAATCTGCACAGTACCTACAGCAGTAATCTCAACAGTAACCAACAACAGTGATCTCAACAGTAACCTACAGCAGTAATCTCAACAGTAACCTACAGCAGTAATCTCAACAGTAACCTACAACAGTAATCTCAACAGTAACCTACAGCAGTAATCTCAACAGTAACCTACAACAGTAATCTCAACAGTAACCAGTTAATCTCAACAGTAACCTACAGCAGTAATCTCAACAGTAACCTACAGCAGTAATCTCAACAGTAACCTACAGCAGTAATCTCAACAGTAACCTACAGCAGTAATCTCAACAGTAACCAGTAATCTCAACAGTAACCTACAGCAGTAATCTCAACAGTAACCTACAGCAGTAATCTACAACAGTAACCTACAGCAGTAATCTCAACAGTAACCAACAACAGTAATCTCAACAGTAACCTACAGCAGTAATCTCAACAGTAACCAGTAATCTCAACAGTAACCTACAGCAGTAATCTCAACAGTAACCTACAGCAGTAATCTACAACAGTAACCTACAGCAGTAATCTCAACAGTAACCTACAGCAGTAATCTCAACAGTAACCTACAGCAGTAATCTCAACAGTAACCAGTAATCTCAACAGTAACCTACAGCAGTAATCTCAACAGTAACCTACAGCAGTAATCTCAACAGTAACCAGTAATCTCAACAGTAACCTACAGCAGTAATCTCAACAGTAACCTACAGCAGTAATCTCAACAGTAACCTACAGCAGTAATCTCAACAGTAACCAGTAATCTCAACAGTAACCTACAGCAGTAATCTCAACAGTAACCTACAGCAGTAATCTCAACAGTAACCAGTAATCTCAACAGTAACCTACAGCAGTAATCTCAACAGTAACCTACAGCAGTAATCTCAACAGTAACCAGTAATCTCAACAGTAACCTACAGCAGTAATCTCAACAGTAACCTACAGCAGTAATCTCAACAGTAACCTACAGCAGTAATCTACAACAGTAACCTACAGCAGTAATCTCAACAGTAACCAGTAATCTCAACAGTAACCTACAGCAGTAATCTCAACAGTAACCTACAGCAGTAATCTCAACAGTAACCAGTAATCTCAACATAACCAGTAATCTCAACAGTAACCTACAGCAGTAATCTCAACAGTAACCAGTAATCTCAACAGTAACCAGTAATCTCAACAGTAACCTACAGCAGTAATCTCAACAGTAACCTACAGCAGTAATCTACAACAGTAACCTACAGCAGTAATCTCAACAGTAACCAACAACAAGAATCTCAACAGTAACCTACAGCAGTAATCTCAACAGTAACCAGTAATCTCAACAGTAACCAGTAATCTCAACAGTAACCTACAGCAGTAATCTCACAGTAACCTACAGCAGTAATCTCAACAGTAACCTACAGCAGTAATCTCAACAGTAACCTACAGCAGTAATCTCAACAGTAACCTACAGCAGTAATCTCAACAGTAACCTACAGCAGTAATCTCAACAGTAACCTACAGCAGTAATCTCTACAGTAACCTACAGCAGTAATCTCTACAGTAACCAGTAATCTCTACAGTAACCTACCACAGTAATCTCAACAGTAACCTACAGCAGTCATCTCAACAGTAACCTACAGCAGTAATCTCAACAGTAACCTACAGCAGTAATCTCAACAGTAACCTACAGCAGTAATCTCAACAGTAACCAACAACAGTAATCTTGTAACGGCGTTCTTCGTTTGTTGAAAGAGAGTCGGACCGAAATGCAGCGTGGTGGTTACTCATGTTTTTAATGGAAAAATGACGGTACATGAAATAACGAATAAATACAAAAACAAACAAACGGAACGTGAAACTTATTACAGCCTATCTGGTGAACACTACACAGAGACAGGAACAATCACCCACGAAATACAAAGTGAAACTCAGGCTACCTAAATACGGTTCCCAATCAGAGGCAATGAGAAGCACCTGACGCTGATCGAGAACCGCCTCAGGCAGCCAAGCCTACACTCGACACACCCCTAATCAACCACAATCCCAATGCCTACAAAACCCAATACGAATACAACAGTAAACCCCTGTCACACCCTGCCTGACCAAATATATAACGAAAACACAAAACACTAAGACCAAGGCGTGACAAATCTCAACAGTAACCTACAGCAGTAATCTCAACAGTAACCTACAGCAGTAATCTCAACGGTAACCTACTGCTGTAATCTCAACAGTAACCAACAACAGTAATCTCAACAGTAACCTACAGCAGTAATCTCAACAGTAACCAGTAATCTCAACAGTAACCTACAGCAGTAATCTCAACAGTAACCAACAACAGTAATCTCAACAGTAACCTACAGCAGTAATCTCAACAGTAAACAGTAATCTCAACAGTAACCTACAGCAGTAATCTCAACAGTAACCTACACAGTAATCTCAACAGTAACCAGTAATCTCAACAGTAACCTACAGCAGTAATCTCAACAGTAACCTACAGCAGTAATCTCAACAGTAACCTACAACAGTAATCTCAACAGTAACCTACAGCAGTAATCTCAACAGTAACCTACAGCAGTAATCTCTACAGTAACCTACAACAGAATCTCAACAGTAATTTACAGCAGTAATCTCAACAGTAACCAGTAATCTCAACAGTAACCTACAGCAGTAATCTCAACAGTAACCTACAACAGTAATCTCAACAGTAACCTACAGCAGTAATCTCAACAGTAACCTACAACAGTAATCTCAACAGTAACCTACAGCAGTAATCTCAACAGTAACCAGTAATCTCAACAGTAACCTACAGCAGTAATCTCAACAGTAACCTACAGCAGTAATCTCAACAGTAACCAACAACAGTAATCTACAACAGTAACCAGTAATCTCAACAGTAACCAGTAATCTCAACAGTAACCAACAACAGTAATCTACAACAGTAACCAGTAATCTCAACAGTAACCAGTAATCTCAACAGTAACCTACAGCAGTAATCTCAACAGTAACCTACAGCAGTAATCTCAACAGTAACCTACAGCATAATCTACAACAGTAACCTACAGCAGTAATCTCAACGGCACTATCAACAAGGCAGGTCAACAGGCCCTAGTTTTGTTGCAGCTGGACTACTGTTCAGACGTGTGGTCAGATGCTACAAAAGAGGTTATCACTGAGCTGTCTGTTTGAACTACTGGCACACAGCTCAGACACCCAACATACCCCCACTATAGAAGATGCACAGTACTATGTAAGGTGCACAGTACTACATAGAGCCATGACTACATGGAACTCTATTCCACAGTACTACATAGAGCCATGACTACATGGAACTCTATTCCACAGTACTACATAGAGCCATGACTACATGGAACTCTATTCCACAGTACTACATAGAGACATGACTACATGGAACTCTATTCCACAGTACTACATAGAGCCATGACTACATGGAACTCTATTCCACAGTACTACATAGAGCCATGACTACATGGAACTCTATTCCACAGTACTACATAGAGCCATGACTACATGAACTCTATTTCCACAGTACTACATAGAGCCATGACTAATGGAACTCTATTCCACAGTACTACATAGTGCCATGACTACATGGAACTCTATTCCACAGTACTACATAGAGCCATGACTACATGTAACTCTATTCCACAGTACTACATAGGCCATGACTACATGGAACTCTATTCCACAGTACTACATAGAGCCATGACTACATGGAACTCTATTCCACCAGTACTACATAGAGCCATGACTACATGGAACTCTATTCCACATTACTACATAGAGCCATGACTACATGGAACTCTATTCCACAGTATACATAGAGACATGACTACATGAACTCTATTCCACAGTACTACATAGAGCCATGACTACATGGAACTCTATTCCACAAGTACTACATAGAGCCATGACACATGGAACTCTATTCCACAGTACTACATAGAGCCATGACTACATGGAACTCTATTCCACAGTACTACATAGAGCCATGACTACATGGAACTCTATTCCACAGTACTACATAGAGCCATGACTACATGGAACTCTATTCCACAGTACTACATAGAGACATGACTACATGGAACTCTATTCCACATCAGGTAACTGATGCAGCAGGAGAATCAGATTTAAAAAGCAGATAAAAACACACCTTATGGAACAGCGGGGACTGTGAAGAGACACACACAGACACATGCATACCCACACACGATAACACACACACTATACATACACACACACAAGGATTTGAACTGTCAATATGTGGTAGTAGAGTAGGGGCCTGAGGACAAAAATGTAATGTGTGAAGAGACACAAACCGTTACAATAGGCCCAGACACATGTACACACACACATGAACATATACACACTAAACACACATGTACACACACACATGAACATATACACACTAAACACACATGTACACACACACACATGAACATATACACACTAAACACACATGTACACACACACATGAACATATACGCACTAAACACACATGCACACACACACATGAACATATACACACTAAACACACATGTACACACACACATGAACATATACACACTAAACACACATGAACATATACGCACTAAACACACATGTACACACACACATGAACATATACGCACTAAACACACATGAACATATACGCACTAAACACACATGTACACACACACATGAACATGTACGCACTAAACACACATGTACACACACACATGAACATATACACACTAAACACACATGTACACACACACATGAACATATACACACTAAACACACATGTACACACACACATGAACAGATACGCACTAAACACACATGTACACACACACATGAACATATACACACTAAACACACATGTACACACACACATGAACATATACACACTAAACACACATGTACACACACACATGAACATATACACACTAAACACACATGTACACACACACATGAACATATACGCACTAAACACACATGTACACACACACATGAACATATACACACTAAACACACATGTACACACACACATGAACATATACGCACTAAACACACATGTACACACACACATGAACATATACACACTAAACACACATGAACACACACACATGAACATATACACACTAAACACACATGTACACACACACATGAACATATACACACTAAACACACATGAACACACACACATGAACATATACACACTAAACACACATGTACACACACACATGAACATATACGCACTAAACACACATGTACACACACACATGAACATATACACACTAAACACACATGTACACACACACATGAACATATACACACTAAACACACATGAACACACACACATGAACATATACACACTAAACACACATGAACACACACACATGAACATATACACACTAAACACACATGAACACACACACATGAACATATACACACTAAACACACATGTACACACACACATGAACATATACGCACTAAACACACATGTACACACACACATGAACATATACACACTAAACACACATGAACACACACACATGAACATATACACACTAAACACAACATGTACACACACACATTGTATTTTTATTTTATTTTATTGTATAAACTGCCTTAATTTTGCTCGACCCCAGGAAGAGTAGCTGCTGCCTTGGCAGGAACTAATGGGGATCCATAATAAACCCCAGGAAGAGTAGCTGCTGCCTTGGCAGGAACTAATGGGGATCCATAATAAACCCCAGGAAGAGTAGCTGCTGCCTTGGCAGGGAACTAATGGGGGATCCATAAGAAACACCAGGAAGAGTAGCTGCTGTAGGAACTAATGGGGATCCATAATAAACCCCAGGAAGAGTAGCTGCTGCCTTGGGCAGGAACTAATGGGGATCCATAATAAACCCCAGGAAGAGTAGCTGCTGCCTTGGCAGGAACTAATGGGGATCCATAATAAACCCCAGGAAGAGTAGCTGCTGCCTTGGCAGGAACTAATGGGGATCCATAATAAACCCCAGGAAGAGTAGCTGCTGCCTTGGCAGGAACTAATGGGGATCCATAATAAACCCCAGGAAGAGTAGCTGCTGCCTTGGCGGGAACTAATGGGGATCCATAATAAACCCCAGGAAGAGTAGCTGCTGCCTTGGCAGGAACTAATGGGGATCCACAATAAACCCCAGGAAGAGTAGCTGCTGCCTTGGCAGGAACTAATGGGATCCATAATAAACCCCAGGAAGAGTAGCTGCTGCCTTGGCAGGAACTAATGGGGATCCATAATAAACCCCAGGAAGAGTAGCTGCTGCCTTGGCGGAACCAATGGGGATCCATAATAAACCCCAGGAAGAGTAGCTGCTGCCTTGGCAGGAACTAATGGGGATCCATAATAAACCCCAGGAAGAGTAGCTGCTGCCTTGGCAGGAACTAATGGGGATCCATAATAAACCCCAGGAAGAGTAGCTGCTGCCTTGGCAGGAACTAATGGGGATCCATAATAAACCCCAGGAAGAGTAGCTGCTGCCTTGGCAGGAACTAATGGGGATCCATAATAAACCCCAGGAAGAGTAGCTGCTGCCTTGGCAGGAACTAATGGGGATCCATAATAAACACCAGGAAGAGTAGCTGCTGTAGGAACTAATGGGGATCCATATAAACCCCAGGAAGAGTAGCTGCTGCCTTGGCAGGAACTAATGGGGATCCATAATAACCCCAGGAAGAGTAGCTGCTGCCTTGGCAGGAACTAATGGGATCCATAATAAACCCCAGGAAGAGTAGCTGCTGCCTTGGCAGGAACTAATGGAGATCCATAATAAACCCCAGGAAGAGTAGCTGCTGCCTTGGCAGGAACTAATGGGGATCCATAATAAACCCAGGAAGAGTAGCTGCTGCCTTGGCGGGAACTAATGGGGATCCATAATAAACCCCAGGAAGAGTAGCTGCTGCCTTGGCAGGAACTAATGGGGATCCATAATAAACCCGCAGGAAGAGTAGCTGCTGCCTTGGCAGGAACTAATGGGGATCCATAATAAACCCCAGGAAGAGTAGCTGCTGCCTTGGCAGGAACTAATGGGGATCCATAATAAACCCCAGGAAGAGTAGCTGCTGCCTTGGCAGAACTAATGGGGATCCATAATAAACCCAGGAAGAGTAGCTGCTGCCTTGGCAGGAACTAATGGGGATCCATAATAAACCCCAGGAAGAGTAGCTGCTGCCTTGGCAGGAACTAATGGGGATCCATAATAAACCCAGGAAGAGTAGCTGCTGCCTTGGCAGGAACTAATGGGGATCCATAATAAACCCCAGGAAGAGTAGCTGCTGCCTTGGCAGGAACTAATGGGGATCCATAATAAACCCCAGGAAGAGTAGCTTGCTGCCTTGGCAGGAACTAATGGGGATCCATAATAAACCCAGGAAGAGTAGCTGCTGCCTTGGCAGGAACTAATGGGGATCCATAATAAACCCCAGGAAGAGTAGCTGCCTGCCGTTGGCAGAACGGTGATATTGGGGATCCATAATAAACCCCAGGAAGAGTAGCTGCTGCCTTGGCAGGGAACTAATGGGGATCCATAATAAACCCCAGGAAGAGTAGCTGCTGCCTTGGCAGGAACTAATGGGGATCCATATAAACCCCAGGAAGAGTAGCTGCTGCCTTGGCAGAACTAATGGGGATCCATAATAAACCCCAGGAAGAGTAGCTGCTGCTTGGCAGGAACTAATGGGGATCCATAATAAACCCCAGGAAGAGTAGCTGCTGCCTTGGCAGGAACTAATGGGGATCCATATAAACCCCAGGAAGAGTTAGCTGCTGCCTTGGCAGGAACTAATGGGGATCCATAATAAACCCCAGGAAGAGTAGCTGCTGCCTTGGCAGGAACTAATGGGGATCCAAAATAAACCCCAGGAAGAGTAGCTGCTGCCTTGGCAGGAACTAATGGGGATCCATAATAAACCCCAGGAAGAGTAGCTGCTGCCTTGGCAGGAACTAATGGGGATCCATAATAAACCCCAGGAAGAGTAGCTGCTGCCTTGGCAGGAACCAATGGGGATCCATAATAAACCCCAGGAAGAGTAGCTGCTGCCTTGGCAGGAACTAATGGGGATCCATAATAAACCCCAGGAAGAGTAGCTGCTGCCTTGGCAGGAACTAATGGGGATCCATAATAAACCCCAGGAAGAGTAGCTGCTGCCTTGGCAGGAACTAATGGGGATCCATAATAAACCCCAGGAAGAGTAGCTGGCTGCCTTGGCAGGAACTAATGGGATCCATAATAAACCCAGGAAGAGTAGCTGCTGCCTGGCAGGAACTAATGGGGATCCATAATAAACCCCAGGAAGAGTAGCTGCTGCCTTGGCAGGAACTAATGGGGATCCATAATAAACCCCAGGAAGAGTAGCTGCTGCCTTGGCAGGAACTAATGGGGATCCATAGTAAACCCCAGGAAGAGTAGCTGCTGCCTTGGCAGGAACTAATGGGGATCCATAATAAACCCCAGGAAGAGTAGCTGCTTCCTTGGCAGGAACTAATGGGGATCCATAATAAACCCCAGGAAGAGTAGCTTGCTGCCTTGGCAGGAAACTAATGGGGATCCGTAATAACCCAGGAAGAGTAGCTGCTGCCTTGCAGGAACTAATGGGGATCCATAATAAACCCCAGGAAGAGTAAGCTGCTTCCTTGCAGGAACTAATGGGGATCCATAATAAACCCCAGGAAGAGTAGCTGCTGCCTTGGCAGGATCTAATGGGGATCCATAATAAACCCCAGGAAGAGTAGCTGCTGCCTTGGCAGGAACTAATGGGGATCCGTAATAAACCCCAGGAAGAGTAGCTGCTGCCTTGGCAGGAACTAATGGGGATCCATAATAAACCCCAGGAAGAGTAGCTGCTTCCTTGGCAGGAACTAATGGGGATCCATAATAAACCCCAGGAAGAGTAGCTGCATGCCTTGGCAGGAACTAATGGGGATCCATAATAAACCCCAGGAAGAGTAGCTGCTGCCTGACAGGAACTAATGGGGATCCATAATAGAACCCAGGAAAGAGTAGCCGCTGCCTTGGCAGGGAACTAATGGGGATCCATAATAAACCCAGGAAGAGTAGCTGCTGCCTTGCAGGAAACTATGGGGATCCATAATAAACCCCAGGAAGAGTAGCTGCTGCCTTGGCAGGAACTACTGGGATCCATAATAAACCCCAGAAGAGTAGCTGCTGCCTTGGCAGGGAACTAATGGGGATCCATAATAAACCCCAGGAAGAGTAGCTGCTGCCTTGGCAGGAACTAATGGGGATCTAATAAACCCCAGGAAGAGTAGCTGCTGCCTTGGCAGGAACTAATGGGGATCCATAATAAACCCCAGGAAGAGTAGCTGGCTGCCTGGGCATGAACTAATGGGATCCATAATAAAACCCCAGGAAGAGTAGCTGCTGCCTTGGCAGGAACTAAGGGGATCCATAATAAACCCCAGGAAGAGTAGCTGCTGCCTTGGCAGGAACTAATGGGGATCCATAATAAACCCCAGGAAGAGTAGCTGCTGCCTTGGCAGGAACTAATGGGGATCCATAGTAACCCCCAGGAAGAGTAGCTGCTGCCTTGGCAGGAACTAATGGGGATCCATAATAAACCCCAGGAAGAGTAGCTGCTTCCTTGGCAGGAACTAATGGGGATCCATAATAAACCCCAGGAAGAGTAGCTGCTGCCTTGGCAGGAACTAATGGGGATCCGTAATAAACCCCAGGAAGAGTAGCTGCTGCCTTGGCATGAACTAATGGGGATCCATAATAAACCCCAGGAAGAGTAGCTGCTTCCTTGGCAGGAACTAATGGGGATCCATAATAAACCCCAGGAAGAGTAGCTGCTGCCTTGGCAGGATCTAATGGGGATCCATAATAAAACCCCAGGAAGAGTAGCTGCTGCCTTGGCAGGAACTAATGGGGATCCGTAATAAACCCCAGGAAGAGTAGCTGCTGCCTTGGCAGGAACTAATGGGGATCCATAATAAACCCCAGTAAGAGTAGCTTGCTCCTTGCAGGAACTGAATGGGGACCATATAAAACCCCAGGAGAGTAGCTGCTGCCTTGGCAGGAAAGTAATGGGGATCCATAATAAACCCCAGGAAGAGTAGCTGCTGCCCTTGACAGGAACTAATGGGGATCCATAATAGACCCCAGGAAGAGTAGCCGCTGCCTTTGGCAGGAAACTAATGGGGATCCATAATAAACCCCAGAAGAGTAGCTGTCTGCCTTGGCAGGAAACTAAGTGGGATCCATAAATAAACCCCAGGAAAGAGTAGCTGCTGCCTTGGCGAGGACTACTGGGGATCCATAATAAACCCCAGGAAGAGTAATCTGCTGCCTTGGCAGGAACTAATGGGGATCCATAATAAACCCCAGGAAGAAGTAGTGCTGCCTTGGCAGGAACTAATGGGGATCCATAATAAACCCAGGAGAGTAGCTGGCTGCCCTTGGCAGGGAACTAATGGAAGATCCATAATAAACCCCAGGAAGAGTAGCTGCTGCCTTGGCAGGAACTAATGGGGATCCTTAATAAACCCAGGAAGAGTAGCTGCTGCCTTGGCAGGAACTAATGGGGACCCTTAATAAACCCCAGGAAGAGTAGCTGCTGCCTTGGCAGGAACTAATGGGATCCTTAATAAACCCCAGGAAGAGAGCTGCTGCCTTGGCAGGGAACTAATGGGGATCCATAATAAACCCCAGGAGAGTAGCTGGCTGCCTTGGCAGGAACTAAATGGGGATCCATAATAAACCCCAGGAAGAGTAAGCCTTGCTGGCCTTGGCAGGAACTAATGGGGATCCATATAAACCCCAGGAAGAGTAGCTGCTGCTTGGCAGGAACTAATGGGGATCCATAATAAACCCCAGGAAGAGTAGCTGCTGCTTGGCAGGAACTACATGGGGATCATAATAAACCCCAGGAAGAGTAGCTGCTGCCTTGGCAGGAACTAATGGGGATCCATATAAACCCCAGGAAGAGTAGCTGCCTGCCTTGGCGGAGGAACTAATGGGGTATCCATTAATAACCCCAGGCAGAGTAGCTGCTGGCTGGCAGGAACTAATTGGGGATCCATTAATAAACCCCAGGAAGAGTAGCTGCTGCCCTTGGCAGGAACTAATAGGCGATCCTTAATAAACCCCAGGAAGCAGTCACCTGCTACCTTGACAGGAACTATGGGGATCCTTAATAAACCCCAGGAAGAGTAGGCCTGCTTAACCTTGGCAGGAACTAATGGGATCCATAATAAACCCAGGAAGAGTAGGCTGCCTTGACAGGAATAATGGGGATCCATTAATACACCCCAGGAAGAGTAGCTGTCTGCCTTGGCAGGAACTAATGGGGATCCATAATAAACCCCAGAGAGTGTAGCTTCTGTTGGCAGGAACTAATGGGATCCATATAAACCCCAGGAAGAGTAGCTGCTGCCTTGGCAGGAAACTAAGGGGATCCATAATAAACCCAGGAAGAGTAGCTGCTGCCTTGGCAGGAACTAATGGGGATCCATAATAAACCCCAGGAGAGTAGCTTGCTGCCTGGCAGGAACTAA